>NW_011501014.1:59362-66877 GCF_000495115.2 Populus euphratica | reverse complement strand
TGGAACCTCTAACCTTGACATTTGTTATTATTATTGTTTAATCCTTAAATTAATTTTCCATCTCCAAGTTCTCATCATCATCATCTTCTTCTTCTTCTCTTTCTTTATTATTATTATTATTATTATTATTATTATTATTATTATTAGTACTACTAATATTACTACTACTACTACTACTATTATTATTATTATTGTAGTTATTATTGTTATTTCTATTATTGTTGTTTATAATTGTTATTTATAATTTGTACAATTAACCTCCCTGTGGTTAGACCCCGGTCTTGCCGGGTTATTTATTACTTCGACACTCCTGCACTTGGGAGAAGACATCAATCTTTTCGTCGTGTCATTGACCCTTTGGAAATTGTTTAAAGCATGAGCTTATTCATGTAGACATTCCTTAAAAGAAGGCAAGGTTGGACAATTATTGGTTGAGTGTTCATTTGTTTCATATATTTGACACACAATATTTTCAATAGATTTTAATTGACCACTCCTTTTCAATTCTAGTGCCTCAACTTTTTGAGCAAAAGATGCAAACTTGGCTTAGAGGTCATGACCTTCCCTATGGTTATGCATACCTCTACTAGATGTATGAGGTTGAGTTTTACTCGGTGCCTTATAAGTACCTGCGATGTCCCAATTTTGAGCGTTTTCAGCTAACAAGTCTAAGTACTCCATTGCTTCATCAGGATCTTTATCTTCAAAAGTTTCATTGCACATCAATTCAACCATTTGCCTATCTCTAGGTGTTAACCCTTTATAAAAACATGAAACCAATCTCCATATTTCAAAAACATGATGAGGGCAGGTATTAAGCAAGTCTCGATACCTATCCCAACATTAGTAAAATGTTTCTCCTGGTTTTTGAGTGAAAATAGTGATTTGTCTTTTGAAAGAGTTTGTTTTGTGAGATGGGAAAAACTTCTTTAAAAACTGTTGTTGCATTTCATCCTAACCATAAATGGATCTTGGTCTCAAATTTTGTAGCCATGTTTTAGCTTTATCTTTTAATGAAAAAGGAAAAAGTTTTAATCTGATGGTTTTCATGCTACAATTTAAGTTATTATAGGTGTTACAGACCTCCTCAAATTCCCTTAAATTCAATATGGATTTTCTAAATCTAAGCCATGAAAAGAAAGTAAAAGTTGAATAATGTCTGATTTAAAATTAAAATGAGTTGTATCAAGAGGAAAAACTAAGTATGATGGTTCACTTGTTCTTGTGGGATTCATGTGGTCTCTAAGTGTTCTAGCACTGTTATTCTCATTATAAAGTGATTGATTATCTTCTACAGCCATATTTTTCTGAAAATGATGAGGATACCCTACAAAGTCTACCACTTAATGTACGTGACCACACTCTCATGCACATGTAGAAATAAAATAAAAGGAAGAAGAAAACAAAAGAAGAAGAAACAAAAGAAAAGAAACAAAGTTATATATAAGAAAAGTGAAAAGAGAAAATAAAATAGAAACTATAATTTATACAAGAACTTACCTCCCTGGTAACGGCGCCAAAAACTTGACACGACCAAAAGATTGATGTCTTCTCCCAAGTGTACGAGTGTCAAAGTAATAAATAACCTGGCAAGACCAGGGTCGAACCATAGGGAGGTTAATTGTATAAATTATAGATAACAATAATACAATAACAACAATAATAGTAACAATAATTACAATAATAATAAAAATAATAGTAGTAGTAGTAGTAGTAGTCGTAATAATAATAATTATAAAGAAGAAAATGAAGAAGAAGAAGAAAAAAAAGTTGATGAGAACTTTGAGATGGAAGATTAGCATACTTCTTCTGTCTATCCTGTGCAGCTTTGATGGGATCCCTGATAGTCCTCACTTTCTTCATGGTGACTTGGACTAACTCCATGCCATATAACTTCTAGTCCCCAATTTCCTCCCAACATAAAGGAGTCCTGCACCTCCTACCATTTAAGGCTTCATATGGGGCCATCCCCATTATGGATTGGTGACTATTGTTATAAGTGAACTCCACCAATGCCATGTGTTCCTCCTAGTTTCCTCTAAATTCTAGCACATAAGCCCGTAATAGGTCTTTCAAGACTTGGATGACTCTTTCTGATTGGCCATCCGTTTGAGGGTGAAATGTAGTGCTTATGTCCAATCTTGTTCCCAAGGCATGTTGTATGCTCGGCCAAAGTCGAGAGGTGAACCTGGGATATACAATGGATACCAGAATCCTATGGAGATGTACTACCTCATTTATATAGATCTTGGCAAGCTTGTCCTCCAAGTCGGTCATCTTTATAAGCAAGAACAGTGCAGATTTCCTTAACCAATCTACGATGACCCATATCACGTCATTTCCTTCCCTCTCTTTGGGAAATCCTGACACGAAATCCATTATAATCATCTCCCACTTCCATTCTAGAATTTGTAATGGTTGTAATGGTCTCGCAGACCTTTGGTGTTCAACCTTGACTTATTGACATATCCCACACTTAGACACATACTCAACTATTTCCCTTTTCATATTAGGTCACCAATAGAGGTGTTTCAGGTCTTGATACATTTTAGTGCTATCAGGATGTATGAAGAACTTAGACTCGTGTGCTTCTTGTAAAACCATTTATTTAACTGTTTCATCATCAGGCATATACAACCGTTGTCCCATCATCAAGGATCCATCATCCCCTACCTAGAATTTCATTTCTACCCTGGCCTCCACATTCTTCCTAATCTTGGACCCTTCCTTGTCACGGAATTGGGCATGTAGTATCTGTTCTCGATACGTTGGTCACACCAATAATTAGGCTATTAACCCACCTCTTGCATTAATGTCCAAATCTGCACCTATCTCTTTCAATTCCGCTAATTGCCGCTCCTTTCCCCCTGTTAACCTTCCTAAGGTGGCTTTTTATTTTTGCGACTAAGGGCATCTGTCACTACGTTTGCTTTCCCCGGGTTGAATTCTATGGTGCAGTCATAATCTTTAATGAGCTCTATCCACTTTCTTTGTCGCATGTTCAACTCCTTTTGCGACATTAGATACTTTAGGCTCTTATGATCAGTAAAAATTTGGGTTCAAGACCTATACAAATAGTGTCTCCATATCCTCAAGGCAAATACTACAACAGTCAACTCCAGGTCATGCACCGAGTAGTTCACCTCATGAGTCTTTAACTGCCTTGATGCATAGGTGATCACCTTCCCATGTTGCATCAAAACACACCCCAATCCCTTCCCCGAGGCATCGCTATATACCACAAAACCCTCGGTCCCTAAGGGAAAGGTTAACACTGGAGCAGTGGTGAGCCTCCTTTTCAATTCCTAGAAGCTTTTCTCACATTCTTCCGACCACACCCATTTCTTATTCTTCCTAGTTAACTGGGTCTAAGGGGTTGCGATAAGGGAAAAACCTTCAATAAATCTCTGATGATATCCTGCAAGTCCTAAGAAGATATCTATTTCAGTAACCAAAGTCGGTCTTTCCCATTTCAAGACTGCTTTGACTTTTTGAGGGTCTACAAAAACACGTTCGGTTGAAATGACGTGTCCCAGAAACATCACTTTCTTTAGCCAAAATTCACATTTACTTCATTTTGCATATAACTAGTGATCTCTCAAGGTTTGTAAGGTTTGTCTTAATTGTTCTTTGTGCTCCTCGAAAGAATTCGAGTACACCAGTATATCATTAATGAATACCACCACAAACTTATCAAGGTATGGTTGGAAAACCCAATTCATCAAGTCCATGAAGAGGGTTGGGGCATTCATCAACCCAAATGGTAGCACCAAAAATTCATAGTGTCCTTACCGAGTTCTAAATGCAGTCTTTGCTACATTCGCTTCTTTAATCTTCATCTAATAGTACCCTGATCTCAGATCTATCTTCGAAAATGCCCTCGCTCCCTTTAATTGATCAAACAAATCATCTATCCGAGGTAATGGATACTTGTTTTTCATTGTTATTTTGTTTAGCTGTCAATAGTCAATACAAAGTCTATGGGTTCCATCTTTCTTTCTTACAGATAGGACTAGTGCTCCCCAAGGAGAATTACTAGGTCGTATGAACCCTTTGTCTAACAATTCCTGTAGTTGAGTCTTTAAATCGTTTAGTTCTACCAGAGCCATTGGTACGGTTGTTGGGCTATAGGTGGGACTCTAGGAAAAGTGTCTATAGACACCTCTACCTCTCGCTCCGAGGGTAGTCTTGGTAGTTCTTCAGGAAACACATCTGGGAATTCCTTCACCACAGGAATATCCTTCAGTCGTGGACCTTCATCATCAGAGTTCAAGATATATGCGAGGTATCCTATGCATCTCTTTCTTAAATTTTTTTGGGTTGTTACCACCGATATTAAGGTAATCAATTTGAGAATTCTCTCCTTTAAAAATCATTCTTTCACCCCTATGTGTTTGGAAAGTAACAATTTTAGTATAACAATCTATTAGAGCCCTATATTTACTCAACCAATTCATGCCTAAGATAATGTCAAAATCATGCAGCTCTAAGGGAATCAAGTCTACTTCTGTTTCATACCCAAATAGATTAACCCCTACATCCACATACATAATATTTGTTTCAACCATGTTAACCCCTACATCCACATACACAATATTTGTTTCAACTATGTTCCCCATTGGAGTTCCAATTACGAACCCCTTCTCCACTACTTCTATTCCCTTTCTTAGTTTAGTGACAATTCTCTTAGCAATGAATGAGTGGGTGGCACTCGGATCAAACAACACTTGCACATTAAAATCATTCAATAGTAGTATACTTGCCACCATATCCGATGTAGCCATGACCTCTTCCTGTGTCAGGTGGAAGACCCGCCTCGGGGTCCGATCATTTTGTGCCCTCAGTCTCCCTTGACTGGAGTTTGGTTTTGATTATCCGATCATTTTGTGCCCTCAGTCTCCCTTGACTGGAGTTTGCTTTTGATTAAGAAGATCTCATTGGTCTATTCACGGTGACTGACTATTGGTGGCTTTGACTGGGCTGTTTAGAGCTCTATACCTGTCCAGTGTTCCTTTTAGGGCAATCCCTCTTTTAATGACCTCTTCCACCACAGTAATGACACCCCTTGACTCAAATATTGGCAGGTCCTCCACCTATGACCTTCTCCTCTGCACACAAAGCATCACTCGGGGGAAACTAAGCAATCCCCAGGTTGTTTTTGTCCATATTTTATACAAAAAGGATAGTCAACACCTTTGTAGTCACTGATCCTAGCTGAAGAGTTTGCCCTCGAGTGCGACTGTCCAACCATTACTCTCCCATTTGACTGTTGGTGGAGCGGTAACATCACACTCCTTTTTTTCCTATAATGCTCAAACACCCCACTTTTTCCTTCCTTCAGGAGTGGTGGTCTGTTGCTGAAATAGTCCCCATCTCTCTTTTTGCCTATACCCTAATGTCCCTCTTTGTTTTCTCCAATACAAGCCTCTAGAGCTTGGGCAGCCTCAATCAACTCTATCATCAATTTAAACAGCATACTATCAATCTTTGTCTCAAATCCTGTCGCATACTATCTCCCAACTTCTCAATCATATGTTCCTTTGTCGACACATAGTATGGGGCAAACAATGAAAGATCATGGAACCTCCTTTCGTACTCCAATACCGACATATCACCATGTCTTAATGCTAAGAACTCTTGTTCTTTCACCTTGTGATGGTACTTGCAATGAAACTGATTCTCAAACTCTGGCTTGAAATCACTCCAAGTTAGTGTCGCGATTGCACGCCTCAATTGAACTGTTTCCCACCATGTCATGGCCCTATCGAACAGTAACGGGGTTGTATAATTTACCCTCAAACCCTCGGGTATGCTTATTTGAATCATGGTGTTTTCTACCTTCCTAATCCATTTCCCAACTATCTCTGCATCTTGTTCCCCCATATAAGGTTCACAGCCCATTTTCCTCATCCTTTTGACTAGTCGCACCAGCAGCACCACATTATCCATGGTCATGCTAGTCATAGGGGTTGCCTATGAAATCTGCTTGGTGAGATTTGTTTGTGTTCATACTACAATTTGAGTCAATATACGTGTTACAAACCTCCTCAAATTCAATAAAATAAACATACCTAAAGTTGTAGTTTTAATAAGGTTCTTAGCTTTGTGATTAGTACTTAAAAGTGGATTTTGATCAAGGTTTTATATCATTATTTTGCACTTAAAGTATCAATAACTCCTTAACTAAAATATGTTTTATAATAACAAGTCTAATACCATAAGATACCTTTAATTTATGGTAAATATTCATCCCAAATGTAGGTTTATCACATAAATGAAAGGAGTGATTGATAAGTTGAAGTACTGAAATTGAAAAGACAAACAGAGGGTGAAGCTTATAAAAGAGATGCTGGTTTTGTCCAAACTGGAACACTGTTCGATAATTGAATCATAACTAGAACTGTAGAACTTGAATTTAGATCTACTTTATATGGATAGAAAGCTAAGATATAGGCCTAAAAATTTCATGGAAAGGCAAGACTCAATTCTACTATTTGGAAGTCCAAATCTTAGCAACAATAAAGAAGTCTAAATCTGTCTTGCAGCCCAGATATTATTTAGTGTTCAGCCCTTATTTTGAGTTTTAGAAGTCCAAATGACCTCAATTTTTTTTTCCTGAAAAGATGAGATAATTTCCTAGAACTTTCATGTTTAAGTTTATCCAAATTCTGATGTTAGCAATCATATTTTTTATAGACAATAAGATAAGGATTGTCACTAAGTCAAGATGTGGCCACACACTCCAAAATTAATCATCAAATCAATAGTTCCCAATTTTGACATTTGACATTTGTTTTTATCCTTGTTTGATTCTCACATTGATCTTTCATCTCAAAGTTCTCATCAACTTCTTTATTATTATTATTATTATTACTACTACTACTACTACTATTGTTATTGTTATTGTTGTTGTTGTTATTATATTATTTTTATTTATAATTTATACAATTAACCTCCTTGTGCTTTAACCCCAATCGTACTAGGTTATTTATTACTTTGACACTCCTACACTTGGGAGAAGACATCAATCCTTTGATCGTGTCACTTTGACTATTGCAAGATAATCGTTGCAATTTCTTCTATAATAGCTTTGCTTGCCACAATGGTGACAAGTTTCTTTGTTGTTCTTAATGCCCTAAGTAGGCTTTTATAAAAAACATTTTAATTTTAATCAATCATTTGTCTCAGTCATCCGTTTGGATACTATTAGCTAAAGCTAATCAATCATTTGTCCGGATCATACATTCAGATACCATTAGCTGAAGCTAATCATTCATTTGTCCTGGTCATCAATTTTGAAGCCATTAGCCAAGGCTAATCAATAATTTGTCAACATTTAAGCTTTTGTCAATCTGATATCTATTGACACGACTAAAAGATTGATGTCTTCTCCCAAGTGCAAGAGTGTCGAAGTAATAAATAACCCGGCAAGACCGGGGTCGAACCACAGGGAGGTTAATTGTACAAATTATAAACAACAATTATAAAACAACAATAACAACAACAACAATAGTA
>NW_011501014.1:31983-58923 GCF_000495115.2 Populus euphratica | reverse complement strand
CATTCATTTAGGCATCTTGTTTTTCATATCAAGATCATGTTGTTGCTTTCTCTCTCTCTTTATATTTTTGTAATGCTTAAGTTTTGCTTTCATTAATCTCTTGTTCATGCTTTTCACTTGCTTTACTATACTTAGTTAACTTATATCATGTTTATGTTCTTATATTGTTTATTTAAGTTTTTCTTCTTCATAATATCTAGCTATGTTAATTATGTCAAGGTGTAAAGGTTCCACTAATGGTGTTGGGATAAGTATAATATAAACTCAATATAGACTTCAATGCTTATATCCTAAATAACTTGCTATTAACATGTCTTATCATTTTTATTTTATTAATTCTTAATACCTTACTTATTAATTGGTTAATCTAGATTTATATTATATAACACATGGTACATCAAATACTTGATCCTTCATAGTTTTCGGCCGACACCGTTATTATGATGTATTGTGTTATCATCATGAATACTTGATAAAATTTATAAGTATTGTGTTATGTAAATAAGATGACTAATATGATCATATTGATAATTAATAAAGAGTTTATACCTTATATCTAATACTATTAGTGTATCCTCTAACCTTGACATTTGTTTTTATCATTGTGTAATCTTCACATTAATCTTACATCTCAAAGTCTTCTTTAACTCATCTTCACCACCATCATCATTGTTGTTGTTGTTATTGTTGTTCTTATTATTATATATAATTTATATAGTTAACTTCCTTCGACCCCGGTCTTGCCGAGTTATTTATTACTTTGACACTCCTACACTTGGGATAAGACATCAACTCTTTGATCATGTTAATGACCTAAGGAACTTGTCATTTCTACACATTTCTATATTTGTTGAATGTATGGGTTAAATAGAAATGAAAAGAAGGAAGACAGGATTTTATAGATGTGAAATTGAAAAGGCAATCATACCACCTATATATAGGTTAGCTAGAGTCTTACACACACATACACACACACACACTCTCTCTTTCTGTATTTGTTTATTTAAAAAAACATGTGTATGTATAGGTGGTTATGATTGTGGCTCACATCTTTCCTTTGTTTTACTTCCAAGAATGGCTTAAACGTTCTCTATGGATTGAGGATAAGCTTCCCATCTAGTTTTTTAAAAAACTGGCAAACAGGGTCTTTTTTAGTCAGATTCCTAAGACTATGTCAAGCGTGTTCTTTATGAAAATGGGTTCATAATTCATGAATTGCATGATGCTTATCTCGACTATGATGAGACTTAAGAGTCAATAGAAGATTATTTAAAGACTCTCTATATTTTGAAATAAATCACACCTTTTGATAATTATCACAGGTTTTATGGAATGCATGTGATTTCTTGAATATGGTGGGCCAGTAAAATCCACTTTTTAAGATTTCTACAGTCCTTTTTTTACGAGAAATGACTCCCACATGCTTTAGAATGACAAAGTTTAATGACACTACTTACCTCATTATTAGGAATGCATCTTTGAAATATTTGATCAGGACAATATTGAATGCATCTTTGAAATGTTTGATCAGGACAATATTTGAATAAGTTAGGGTCATCATAATAAAAGTTTTGCACGTTGCTTAAAAATTTTATTTTTCTTCTGTACTCTAGTAAGCTGGCAAAAATCCTGAAGCAAGAAAATTGAGATTTTTATCATACCAAGGCATTGAACTAAGAGAAAGTAAAAATTCATCAGGAAAGTAATTATTGATTGGTGTGATGTTAGATATCGAATCTGTTGTCACTTTTGATAAAAGATCCGCATCAACATTTTCGGTGCATTTTTCATCCTCTATTTCTTCCTAGTTGGTCATAGCATGAGGAAATGGAAGTGTTGATGAGGAATCAGTCTTTTCTTTGCAATGTTCAGATTCAACCCCTTCCTTACCCTTAGAAATTAACTCATCATCTTTCTCACAAACTTCCAGAACTACTTGCAATTGCATTGTATTGTCGCTTGGGATTTTGCTACGGTTGAGATGGAAACTTACCTTTCTCTTGAAAACTAAGAGCATATATGAATTTTGAAAGACTATCTTTAAAATCTATTATACTTTGAGCAAGTTAAGTGTTGATTGTCTCTTGCTTTTCAATGAATGCATACAAAGTTTCCTCAAAATTTCTTCTAAAAGGTGGAGCATAAAAAGATGCATATCCATGAGAATTTTGGAAATTATGGTGTGCTTGAAACTATGGTGGTGAAGTTTGTGCATTGTTACTCTTTCAACTAAAATTTTAGTGATTTCTCCAACCAGGGTTGTGTGTTTGTGAGTTTGGGTTATAATTAGGCCTTTAGAAACTGTTTAAAGCATGAGCTTGTTGATGGAGACATTCCTTAAAAGAAGGCCAGGTTGGGCAATCATTAGTTAACTGTTCATTGGTTTCACAAATCTAACACATAATGTTTTGAACCGATTTTAATTGACCACTCCTTTTCAATTCTAGTGCCTCGACTTTTCTAGCTAAAGATGCAAACATGGCTTGGAGTTCATGATCTTCCCTAAGGTTGTACATACCTTCACTAAATATATGAGGTTGAGTTTTACTCGGTACCTTATAAGTACCTGCGATGTCCTAATTTTGAGCATTTTCAGCTAACAAGTCTAAGTAATTTATTGCCTTATTAGGGTCTTTATCTTTAAAAGTTTCATTGCACATCAATTCAACCATTTGCCTATCTCTAGGTGTTAACCCTTCATAAAAATGTGAAACCAATCTCCATGTTTTAAAACTATGATGAGGGCAAGTATTAAGCAAGTCTCGATATATATCCTAACATTGGTAAAATGTTTCTCCTGGTTTTTGAGTGAAAGCGGTGATTTGTCTTTTGAAAGTGTTTGTTCTATGAGATGGGAAAAACTTCTTTAAAAGTTGTTGTTGCATTCCATCACAAGCATGAATGGATCCTAGTCTCAAATTTTATAGCCATGTTTTAGCATTATCTTTTAATAAAAAAGAAAAAACTATGTATGATGGTGCACTTGTTCTTGTGAGATTGATATAGTCTCTAAGTGTTCTAACACGGTTATTTTCATTATTCTTATTATGAAGTGATTGATTATCTTCTTTGGCCATATTTTTTGAAAATGATGAGGATACCCTACAAAGTATACCACTTAATGTACATGACCACACACTCATGCACGTGCAAAAATAGAATAAAAGGAAGAAGAAACAAAAGAAAAGAAATAAAGTTATATACAACAAAAGTGAAAAGAGAAAATAAAATAAATACTATAATTTGTACAAGAACTTACCTCCCTAACAACAATGCCAAAAACTTGACATGACCAAAAGATTGATGTCTTCTCCCAAGTGCAGGAGTGTCGAGGCAATAAATAACCCGGCAAGACCAAGGTCGAACCATAGGGAGGTTAGTTGTATAAATTATTGATAACAATAATACAATAAAAACAACAATAACAATAGTAACAATAATAATAACAATAATAGTAGTAGTAGTAGTAGTAGTAGTAGTAGTAGTACTACTAATAATAATAGAACAAGAAGTTGATGAGAATTTTGAGATGGAAGATTAACGTAAGGATTAAAGAATGATAACAATAAATGTCAAGGTTAGAGGATGCATTAATGGTATGTCAAACAAGTACAATATAAACTCTTATTACTCAAATGGAAACCATACATAGAGGAGGTCCCAATCAAATTATAAATTGTTAACATGATTACATTAGTTATCTTATTCGAATAATGCTAATACTTGTAAATATTGTCAAGCATTCATGCTTATAACTTATGTTAACAACAAATCAAGTTCCTTTCATAGCTTAGGTGTCAGTTATAATATACAGTATGGGCTATGAAAGTGTCAAGCATTTGTTGTATCAAGTGTTATACAACATAAATCTAGATTAGTCATTTAACAAGCAAAATACTAAAGAGTGAACAAGATAACAAATATAAAACATATTAGTATCAAACATTAAAGTCTATGTTAAGTTTACACTATACTTATTCTTACACCATTAATATAACCTTTTCACCTTGACATAATAAACTTAACTAAACATAATGAAAGAAAGAAAAATAAACAAAGAAAATAAGAACATTAATAAGATAAAAGTTAAGTAAAGAAAAGAAAATGAAAGGCATAAACAAGATATTAATGAAAATAAAACTTAAGCATTACAAAAATACAAAGAGAGAAAGCAAAAGTATGATCTTGATTTGGAGACCAAGATGCCTAAATGCATGGCAAATGCCTCCTTTTATAGTCCAAAATTGGGAACTATTGATTTGATGACTAATTGATGAGTGGGTGACCAACTCTTGACTTGGTGACAATCCTTATCTTCGCTTGTTTGCCTAAAACGTCATTGATAATGTCAGAATTAGAACCACTTGAAACTTGAAAGTTATAGCAAATTATTTTAGCTTTCAAAAAAAAAATGGAGGTCATTTGGACTTTTAGAACTCTAGATGTTGGCCAAAATACTGAACAGTGCGGGGGCTATAGGACAGATTCAGACTTCTTTGTTGTTACTATAATGTGGACTTAAAAATAGCTTTTTTTAAATCTTGGGCTCCATATAAAAGTTGTAGGCCTATGTCTTACCTTTCCATCCATATAAAGTAGACCTAAATTCGAGATCTATAGCTCTAGATACGACTCAATTACCAAATAGTATTTCGGTTTGGACTACACCAACATCATTTTTCTAAGTTTGGCCATCTCTTTGTCCTTTCAATTTCAGTTTTTAAATTCATCAATCAATCCTCTCATTTATGTGATAGGCCTGCATTTAAAATGTACATTTACCACAAATTAAAAATATCTTATATTATTAGATATGTTATTATAAAACATGCTTTAGTTAGGAGTTATTGATACTTCAAGTGCAAAATGATGATATAAAATCTTGATATAAATGCACTTTTAAGTACTAATCATATATTAAGTGGTAGATGATAATGATTTGCAAGCAACCTGGAGATGATAATAATTTACAGAAAGTGGACTTTACTGAAAAATTAATTCATGTTCAATTTCAAACCACTTCTAGTGAAATTGAGATTGATGAATCTGATGATTTACAAATGGTTTATTTTCAGGAAGAATCAAAGGTAAGTAATTGAAGACCATAAATTGAGGAAATGCCACCATGGTCAATTAAGTCCATACCTTCAAGTGTTGAACCACCCAAACCTAATTTGAAGGCGTTACCATTCAATCTTAAATACTTATTTTTAGGAGAAAATTAAACTTTTCTAGCAATAATCTCTTTTAAACTTAATGCAGATAAAAAAAGTAAGTTATTACAAACTCTAAAAATGCACAAAAATACATTAGGATGGACCATAGCTAAAATGAAATTGAGATTGATGAATCTGATGATTTGGAAATGATTTATTTTCAGGAAGAATCAAAGACAAGTAATTGGAGGCCACAAATTGAGGAATTGCCACCACGACCAATTAAGTCCATACCTTCAAGTGTTCAACCACCAAAACCTGATTTGAAGCCGTTGCCATCCAATCTCAAATACTCATTTTTGGGAGAAAATGAAACTTTTCCGGTAATAATCTCTTCCAAACTTAATGCACATCAAGAAGGTAAGTTATTACAAACTCTGAAAATGCACAAAAAAGCATTAGGATGGACCATAGCTGATATAAAAGGAATTAGTCCTTTGATTTGTACACACAGAATTTATTTAGAGGAAAATGCTAAACCCTCTAGAGAAATGCAACGAAGGCTAAATCCTAATATGAAAGAAGTAGTGAAAAATGAAGTCATTAAGCTTCTAGATAATGAAATCATTTATCCTATTTCTGACAGCAAATGGGTAAGTCCTACCCAAGTTGTACCTAAGAAGTCTGGAGTCACTGTGATAACAAATGAGAACAATGAGTTAATTCCCACTAGAACTGTTACTGGTTGGCGCATGTGCATTGACTATAGGAAACTTAATTCAATGACTAGAAAAGATCATTTTCCTTTACCTTTCATGGATCAAATCCTAGAAAGAGTTGCAGGTCATGAATTTTATTGTTTCCTAGATGGCTATTCGGGTTACAACCAAATTGAAATTGCATTGGAAGATCAAGAAAAGACTACTTTCACATGTCCATTTGGTACTTTTGCATATCGAAGGATGCCTTTTGGATTATGTAATGCACCAGCCACATTTCAAAGATGCATGCTTAGTATATTTAGCGATATGGTTGAACATTTTCTTGAGATTTTCATGGATGATTTTTCTGTTTTTGGCGATTCATTTGATGATTGTTTGACTAATTTAGGAAAGGTTTTAACCAGGTGTGAAGAGAAGAATCTTGTGCTGAATTGGGAAAAATGTCATTTTATGGTAACAAACGGCATTGTACTTGGTCACATTGTTTCATCAAAAGGAATTGAGGTTGACAAATCTAAAATTGAGTTAATTGCAAACTTGCCAACACCAAAATCTCTTAAAGATGTTAGATCATTCCTGGGACATGCTGGTTTTTATAGAAGGTTCATCAAAGATTTTAGTGTAATATCTAAGCCTTTAAGTAACCTTCTAACAAAGGATACTATTTTTGAATGGACTGAACATTGTGAAGAAGCCTTTGTTAAACTTAAAAACTTGCTTACTTGTGCTCCTATCATTCAACCTCCCGATTGGTCATTACCTTTTGAAATAATGTGTGATGCTAGTGATTATGCCGTAGGTGCTGTTTTGGGACAAAGAAAAGATAAGAAACCTTATGTAATTTACTATGCAAGTAAAACTTTAAATAGTGCTCAAATGAATTATACCACCACTGAAAAAGAATTACTTGCAGTAGTATTTGCATGTGAAAAATTCAGATCTTATCTTGTTGGCTCACCTGTTGTTGTTTTTAGTGATCATGCAGCATTGAAATATCTTCTTTCTAAGAAAGATTCCAAGGCTAGATTGGTGCGGTGGATTTTATTACTTCAAGAATTTGATATCACAATCAAAGATAAGAAAGGCAGCGAAAATGTTGTCGCAGATCACTTGTCAAGATTGACAACAGATTCGAAAACTGACATCACACCAATCGATGACTACTTTCCTGATGAATCTTTACTTTCTGTCTCTACAATGCCTTGGTTTGCTAATATTGTCAATTTTCTTGTTTCAGGACAATTGCCAGCTCATTGGAATACCCAAGATAAAAGAAAGTTTTTGAACGAAGTGAAGAACTTTTATTGGGATGATCCTTATTTATTCAAATATTGTCCTGATCAAATATTTCGAAGATGCATTCCTGACAATGAGGTAAGTAGTGTCATTAAATTTTGTCATTCTGAGGCATGTGGGGGCCATTTCTCATCAAGAAAGACAACTGCAAAAATCTTACAAAGTGGATTTTACTGGCCCACCATGTTCAAAGACTCACATGCATTCTGCAAGTCTTGTGAAAATTGTCAAAAGTTGGGATCTATTTCAAAACGTCACATGATGCCTTTAAACCCTATTATTGTCATTGAGATCTTTGACTGTTGGGGTATAGATTTCATGGGCCCATTCCCTCCATCATTTGGTTTCTTATACATATTAGTCGCAGTAGATTATGTTTCAAAATGGATAGAGGCAATTCCAAGTCGAAACAATGATCACAAAACAGTGATAAAGTTTTTGAAAGAAAATATTTTGAGTCGATTTGGAGTCCCTCGAGCCATAATAAGTGATGGTGGAACACATTTCTGCAACAAGCCATTTGAGTCTTTAATGAAGAAATATGGAATCACACACAAAGTTGCCACCCCTTATCACCCTCAAACAAGTGGACAAGTAGAGCTTGCTAATAGGGAGATCAAACATATTTTGGAGAAAACAGTGAACCCTAATAGGAAAGACTGGTCTTTAAGACTTAATGATGCACTTAGGGCTTATCGAACTACTTATAAAACATCATTAGGTATGTCACCTTATAGACTAGTCTATGGAAAACCTTGTCACTTGCCTGTGGAACTTGAACATAAAGCTTATTGGGCTATTAAACCTTTCAATTCAAATCTCAATGATGCTAGTCAACTACGAAAATTACAAATAAATGAGCTTGAGGAAATAAGATATGATGCCTATGAAAATTCAAAAATTCATAAAGTAAGAATCAAAGAGTTTTATGACAAGAAAATACTGAGAAAAACATTCAATGTTGGTCAAAATTGAAAAATTGGAAAATTAAAAAAATATTTTCCCACTTTGCCTCAAAATGAGATTATAAAAATTTATCGTGCTAGATGTGTAAGATTGAGGTTGTTAATGAATCATGGAATTCCTAAAGATATTTGATGGTTGATTGAAGTAAAGGTCCGATAATGAGGTGAGTCCTCTAATTCCTTCATTTCACACATGCCTAGAATAGGTAAAAACACTTTTGCTAAGAAACGTAGTGCAAAATGATTGAAAGTCTGTCATCGATATGCTAGATGGACTTGTAATGCACAATGTCATTCTTTAAGAATGGTATCTATAAACTGTGAAGATAAAATGCAATTCATTAAGAATGGCCTAAGTAAGGAGTCTTTAGATAATCTTCTATTAACTCTTAAGACGCATCCTAGTGGAGATGTGCATCGTGCAATTCAAGGGAAGAAGATAGTAGTTGATATTAAAAAAAAACTAATTGTGTTTTTTTTTTCATAAACCATTTGCAAACTGTTGTTACTAAGATGGCAGAGTAAGGAGGAATTTTATTGACTCTTGAGACGTATCTTGGTTGATATTTTTAATGGTTATTTACAATATTCATAACAAGGTCTATCATAATACTTCTTGACATATTTAGGTTTACAAATTTTCGCATTGTTATCACTTAATTCTGCTCATATACTCATTTAACATGAACTTTTAGACCTTAATTTTTACACACGCTTTAACATATGATTGTAGGTTGCACATTGGATTATTACATTATTTATGTTCTTTTGTTAAAGGTAACAACTAAGGGAAAGGGATATTATATAATTTGAAGAAAAAACCAAAAAAAACAAAAAAAAAGTAAAAAAGAAATGATGATAATAAAAATTTAGATAAGTTTGGTTTCATAAGCTCCCTAACCTAAGCAATTAAGCCTGAAGGAGTGTTTTAACACCTAATACCCTAAAGTCAACTAACTTGGGAGCTATTGGCCCAACGCTTGTTACATAAGTTGAGGAGAAAAGCTTAAGGGAATCAAACATTGCACTATCTACATATCAGTATCTGTAACCTGAATTAGTAAGCTTGTAGGGGTGTCTCAACACCTAATGCCTTAACACCAACTAGTCTGGAAGTCATTCGCCGAAAGCTCATTACATGGGTTAAAAATGGACTGTGTTTTAAGTTAAATGTATATGTATATTTGAAAACAAAAAAAAATCTCAACCAAAGGAAGTTAACCTTAAACATTAGAACAAAAATGTTATTTTTTTCCAAGTAAAGCCCTGTAACTATGTGTTGATATATTGAGCACAAATTTTTTTTTTATTAATATCTTATTTAAGAGGTATTGAGCAGATATATAAATTTAATGAGAGTTTGTTTATTTGAATAGATTAATGGAAGTTGAATGATGAATACCTTACTTTATGGAATTTGCAAATTATTTTTCTATTTTAACACTTTGATTACTAGGGACTAGTAATAAACTGGTTGGTGGGTGTGATTAGTACTTATCACATAAATGATATAAGAAACCTTTATTTGTGGTAAATATTCATTTTAAATATAGGCCTATCACATAAATGAAAGGATTGATTGATGAGTTTAAGAATTAAAATTGAAAGGACAAAGAGATGGCCAAACTTAGAAAAGAGATGCTCGTGTAGTCCAAATTGGAACACTTTTTGGTAATTGGGTCATATCTAGAGCTATAGATCTTGGATTACTTTATATGGATGGAAAGGTAAGACATGGGCCTAAAACTTTCATGTGGAGGTCTGGTTTTAAAAAGGCCATTTTCAAGTCCAAATTGTAGCAACAACAAAGAAGTCTGTATCTATCCTGCAGCCCCAATACTGTTTAGTGTTTGGCCCATATTTGAAGTTCTAGAAGTCTAGATGACCTTCATTTTTTTTCCTAGAAAGCTGAGAAAATTTCCTACAACTTTCATGTTTTCAAATGGTTCCAATTCCGACTTTATCAATGACGTTTTAGGTAGACAAGAGATGATAAAGATTGTTACCAAGTCAAGAGTTGGCCACCCACTCATCAATTAGTCATCAAATTAATATTTCCTAATTTTGGCCTACAAAAGGAAGCATTTGCCATACATTTAGGCATCTTAGTTTCCAGATCAAGATCATGCTCTTGCTTTCTCTCTTTGTATTTTTTTGTATTGCTTATGTTTTGCTTTCATTAATATCAAGTTTATGCCTTTCATTTTCTTTCCTTTACTTAGTTAACTTTTATCTTATTTATGTTCTTATCTTGTGTATTTATATTTCTATCTTTCATTACATTTAGCTAAGTTTATTATGTCAAGGTGAAAAGGTTACACTGATGGTGTAAGAATAAGTATAGTGTAAACTCAATATGAACTTTAATATTTGATACTAACATGTTTTATATTTGTTATCTTGTTCACTCTTTAATACTTTGCTTTTAAATTACTAATCCAGATTTATGTTGTATAACACTTGGTATAACAAATACTTGGCACTTTCATAGCCCAACCGTATGGTATAACCTACACCCATGTTATGAAAGGAACTTGATTTATTGTTAGCATAAGTTATAATCATGAATGCCTGACAACATTTACAAGTATTAGCATTAATCGAATAAGATAACTAATGTAATTATATTAATAATTTATAATTTGATTGAAACCTCCTTTGTGTGTAGTTTCTAATTGAATAATAAGAGTTTATACTGTACTTGTTTGACATACCATTAGTGGATCCTCTAACCTTGACATTTGTTGTTATCATTGTTTAACTCTTATATTAATCTTCCATCTCAAAGTTCTCATCAACTTTTTCTTCTTTTTCTTTATTATTATTATTGTTGTTAGTACTACTGTTATTGTTGTTGTTGTTGTTGTTGTTGTTTATAATTTATACAATTAACCTTCCTATGGTTCGACCTTGGTCTTACCGGGTTATTTATTACTTCGACTCTCCTACACTTGAGAGAAGACATCAATCTTTTGGTCATGTCAAAGATCACAACCTCCAAGCCAAGTTTGCATCTTTAGCTAGAAAAGTGAAGGTACTAAAATTGAAAAAGAGTGGTCAATTAAAATTCATTCAAGACTTTGATTGTCAAATCTATAAAACTAATGAACACTCAATCAATGATGTCCAACTTTACCTTCTTTTAAGGAATGCCTCCGTGAACAAGCTTATACTTTAAACAGTTTTCAAAGACTGAATGATAACCCATAGTCGCAAATATATAACTCTAGTTGGAAAAATCATCTAAATTTCAGTTGAAAGAGTGATAACAATAATACACAAACTTCACACCCATCATTTCAAGCACACCATAATTTCCAAAATTCTCATGGATATGTATGTCCTTATGCTCCACCTCTTAGAAGAAATCTTGAGGAAACATTGCATGTATTTATTAAAAACCAGGAAACAATCAACAATCAAAATGCTCAAATTATGGTTGATTTGAAAAATACGCTTGCAAAATTCATATTTGTTCTCAACTTTCAGGAGAAAGAAAAGTTTCCATTTTAACCACAGTAAAATCTTAAAGGACAATACAATTCAAGTGGAAGCAGCTCCGGAAGTCAACATATGGATGAAGTCCAGCTACTCATTACTCTCCATAGTGGTAAGGTTATTGAAAAACCAATTATTGAACATTGTAAATAAGATGATGAGTCAATCTTTTAGGGTAAGAAAGAGGTTAAACATGAATATTGTAAAGAAAAGACTGATTCCCAATTATTAATTGTTGCGATGTCATGGCCGCACAAATTAATTACCCTAGCTTAAAACACAACACACAAGATAGTATAGAGCAAGTAAGGGGTCGACCCAACAAGGAAGATTTAGCTCATATTTTTATGCTATATGTTATGCAATTGGGAGGTTTTGATTTCTAATGATCTAAACTATGAAAGAAATTAAACTAGCAAACAAAATCAATTGAAATCGAAATTTATAAAGAAAACAAACCTTGGTTGCAAGCACAAATCCACCAACGGAAATTAGAACCGATCCTTGAAACTAAAATTACAGTTTATGTTCTGAAATTTTATCTTTTCTTAACGTTGATTAATTAATAGATCCGCCGTATAACTAATCCTAACCAACAAACAATCAAAGTGTCTGCACTAATGATTCAATTTAATGGCAGCTTTAAGAACTAGATTATTTCATCAAGATTAACATACAAGTTATCCGCAGCTTGTGTCACTTTGTTCAAATGTTCTCCCTAAGTTCAATAATATAGTTCCGCTATAATTATCAAGCTTAGTTGCTTCACAAGTTCATAAATCACAACTCTGGTTTTGATATTAAACTTAGCAATAGATTGTTCACAACAATAACTTAGAGTCCGCTCTAGCAATCATCAACAACAATCATAGAAAATATGCATAGGAAAACAATCATACTCATTCATAAAATAAAATGAAAATAAAAGGAAGAATAAATCTCACGATTCTTGAAATCCGAAAGTTTGTTATGTCCTTGCAACCAAGAAAAAAGCTTAGCCTTGCATAACTATTGAACAACTACTCCTAAAGAATGAAGAATGCATAATTTTGAGTTTCTTAGAGGAGGGGGGCATTTTTCTCCTCTAAGAAACTCAAAAGCATTTTTCTCCTCTTGGATGGTTGCCCCCCTTCTCTTTTCGCATTCTTTTTATATCCTAGGAAACCCTATTCTCTATTTTACAAAATAGTCCTCCCTTAAGTCAGTAGTTTATATTTAAGTACTTCAATAACTATTTTTCCTAAAAAGGAGAAATAGCCTTGCATGAAATCTTTAAGCTCTGACTTAGAGGAGCTAAATTGCTAATATAAAAACTTGGATGTCGGTTTAGAAGCTTCTGAATGTAATTTGGACTCGTTTCTTCACGAAACCTGTTTGCTAGCAGAATTTAGTTGTCATCTTTAAAAAATCATATCTCCCTCATATGACATTTGTTTTGGATAAACTTTGGAGAGTTTATAGATCTTGGAGTCAGGAATCCATAGAAACTGAGTTTGCATCAATTAGACTTTTGTAGCTCCAGATATTCAAGTTTGAATGGCCGAAGGTCAACATTGATAGATTGCGAGATTTGAATTTGAAAGCTGCGATTTCCATGCTCTTCTTCATTTTATTTTCTTGCCTTACAGAAAGCTATGGATGTTAGCTTTTTAATGCCACTGGAATCATTTAATTTTGACCTCTAAAGCTCATGCTCTACACAAAACATCGACTGAAGGTCAAATCTGCCAATTATCTCCAATTTACTCCTTTTTGCATCTTTCATCCAAAAGTGCTTTCAAAACATAAAATGAAGAATATCAAGGCATTTTACATGTAAAACATGGATAAAACATTAGGTAGATGTGGGTGAAACTATCGAATAATATGATTACATCAAATACCCCCACACTTAGCTCTTTCTTGTCCTTGAGAAAGGATAAATAAAATTAAATTGAAAATAAATATGATCAATCTCTTAATCTCCCATAAATATCCAAGAATATATGCATTATAAATAAGAACACAATTAAGAAAGATAAAGAGTATAAATTTTCATGAATTTATTTACATGCAAACTTCAAAACTCAATCAGTCGTCGGGATTTAAATGAAATCTATGCAATGCCAAAGTGATAGGTCCTCTCATTGATATACACTCCAACATTCATTTGTTTAGGGTTTATGTGTTTAAATCTCTCAAATTCAATTATAGAGTATATTCTACCATAAGCTTGCTTTTCAATCTCATCTCCATTACTAACATATTACAAACAATGCATGAATCAAAAGGTCTTATTTTCCAGTTGTAATGGGGCTAAGGTTAATGTGAGGTAAAAGAGAGTAAAAGAAAAGGTTCAAATCAAAGATAGTAGAGCATTCTAAAAAAAATAATATTTCAAATAAGATATTCCATCAAAGCACATAAATTTTTCATCTTTAATCACTAATGCTTAACTTCTTTTGATTTCAAGCTTTTTCAACATAAAATCGTAAGAACATAAAGGAATGTTTTTTTTTCTTTTCCTTTTCCTTTTTTTCTAATTTTGCCCATCTTTTCATCAAGCATCACTTGTTCTTTCTTTTCACATAATTTCCAACCATAATTCCATGAAATATCACAAGTATATGCTTTACTAATCCTTGGCCTGGGGAAAAGGAAAACATATATAAAGTTAAGGCTTATACATGGATAAAGCAAATAAAAGATAAATAAGCTCAGAAGGGGCTCACTAAGGATAATATGCTTTTGGTTGGCTTTTTGGTTCAAGTGATTAAAATTCCTAATGCCTTTATCATCTTCATGTATATTTGTAATGGAATATAATCTCAATAAGATATGAAGCAAGTTCTAGAGATACATATTATTGAAAGAATGCACACTCAAAGAATATAATGTTGAAGACTCAAAAACTTGCATTTGTATAACACTATAAAGTTCAAAAGCTTGCATTGGTATAACACTATAAAGTCAATATGGCATATTCTCAAAGTCAATTCCTAAACCAATTAAACCTTAAAATTTGCATACATACTCCTTCATTTGATTTATATCTTCATCTATCTCAATTAATTCTCATACATAATACTCATATTCTCAAAAACCAACGGGAGTTAAAAAGATCAAACACAATTTTTTTTTAAAGAACAACAAAGAAAACTAAAATAAGAAAACCAAAATTCTCCCAATGCCCCCACACTTAAAACACAACATTGTCCTCAATGTTGAAATAAAAGAAAAGAAACATAAGAGAATGACAGAAAATAAAAAAAATATGAAAAAAAATAAAAGATTAGGAAAAAGAAAGCAAATCTGATTTTTTTCTTTTTGTGTTAGGTTGCTTCCCAGTAAGCGCTTTTGTTTTATGTCATTGGCTTGACATGTGGCATGCTCATTCTTCATATATTAGTTTAGTTAACTCTACAGAAGCGGTGAGTTCTGTCTTCCAACCTTTATAGAAAGGTTTCAAACGATGCCCATTGACCTTGAATACTTTGTTGATTTCTAAACTTGTAATTTCAACTGCACCATAAGAAAAAACATTAGAAACAACAAAGGGTCCAATCCAATGAGAATGCAACTTTCCAGGAAAAATTTTCAAACGTGAATTATAAAGAAAGACTTTGTCTCCAACATTAAACTCTTTTCTTGTAATCATTCGTTCATGGAGACCCTTAGTCTTTTCTTTGTGAATCCTTGCATTCTCATAAGCATCATTTTGTATTTTTCTGAACATAATTCCAATCTTTTTTAGCACCAAAAAGATAGGCACCACCCATTCACTGTCCATGATGGAGTAAATGACTCGTTTATCATGGAGGACAATTTGCAAAGCTTTTAAGTCATGCATGTTTTGGGGAACACATAAATGCCTCTCCGTCTCTTCTATCTTGGTAAAATCATAGCCATAACTCAAAGCTATGTTTAATCCATCCTCGCTATCAAAATCACAAACTTGCTGCACATACTTATCAACTTGGTCATAACATATGATAGAATAAACATTACTATAAGGATATGTCATTGCATCATGAAATTAAATTCAATTTTTTTATCTCCTACCTCTATAGACAGGGTATCCTTACCACAATCAATCTTTGTATTGGCAATTTTCAAGAATGGTCTCCCAAACAATATAGGAGTGTTGTTTGATGAATCACAAGAATCATGTTCCATATCAAGAATATAAAAATCACATGGAATAACTAAACTATCAATCTTGACTAGGACATCCTTTATCACACTAAGTGGATAAACAAAACTATGATCCGCATGTTGTATTACAATACTAGTTTTATTTAAAGGCTCAAGACTAAGAGAATCATAAACATGTTTGGGCATAACACTAATGGATTCACCTAAATCGCACAAGGCCCTTTTGAAACTAGCATTACCAATAACACATGGGATAGTAAATGCACCTAGGTCTTTTTGCTTCAAAGGCATATTCTATTGAACAACAGCAGATACAATTTCACCCATACTTACCATTTCATGACCTTTTAGTTTGAAAGCTCTCTTGGTAGTACACAACTCCTTTATGAATTTGGCATACTTGGGAATTTGCTTAATAACATCAAGTAAAGGAATGTTGAGTTCTACTTTCTTGGAAACCTCTAAAATCTCTTTTTCTTTGTCCTATTTCTTTGACCTAGAAGAACTCATAAGAAAGGGTGGAATTATTTTAAAACTGGAATTCATTAAGTGAGGAGTTACCTTTGGAGTGTTGGTCAATGTTTCAATTTGTGGAGGAGAAGGATGTTCCTTCTTTGTACTCAATTTGGTTTCTATCTCTTCTTCTTCCTCCATCTCAATTTGTTTCAACCTTTTCTCTTCAAGTTCTTTCCCACTTCGTAACATGATTGCACTGACATTCTCTATTGGATTCAATGCTTGAGAGGGCAATTTTCCATTCATTTGTGCTTCCAATTTCCCCACACTTGAAGCTACTTGCCCCATTTGCTTTTCCAAGTTGTGAATACTTGACCTTGTTTCCTGTTGAAAAGACATGACATTTTCTTGCAAGGTAACAGTATTAGAAGCCAAAGTTTTCATCATCTCATGATGATCATCATTGGATGACGACCCCATAACATTGGAGTTTATGAATGAAGGGGGTTGTCTTGCTTGATAATTCTATTGGGGATGGAACTATCAGCCCTGATTACCTTGTTGGGATGGGTTGCCATAGCGTAAGTTGGGATGATCTCTCTATCTAGGATTGTACATGTTGGAAAAAGGATCATATTTACTATGGGGTTTTCCGTTGAATACTCCATCAATTGTATGAGCTTGTTCAATGTAATCTTCTTGTATTATTGGTCACATATTCGAAGCATGTCCTTGCAAGGAGCATATGCTATGAACTTTCACCTGCTGCACATTTCCACAAGCCAAAGAACGCACAAGAGAAGTAAGATCATTAACTTTATTCTCAATGTTAGAAATACTTACCTCATTTACTCGTTTGTTGGAGAAGTCTCCACGAGTGCCAAACTGTTTTGAGTTGGCTGCCATGTTTGAGATCAATTGGCGTGCAGCCTCGGGTGTCTTATCCACCAATGCGCCTCCACTTGCAGCATCAATGATACTACGGTCAGTAGGCATTAATCCTTCATAGAAATATTGAATGAGCAACTGATCGGGTATTTGATGATGAGGACATTGAATGCACAGTTGCTCAAATCTTTCCCAATACTCAGAGAGTGTCTCTCCATGAGATTGCCGAATCCCACATATTTCTTTCCTTATGTTGGCAACTCGAGATGCTGGGAAATACTTCTCAAGGAAAATCTTCTTCATGGCATTCCAAGTTCCAATAGATCCTGGGAGAATAGAGAAAAGCCATGCCTTTGCTGCCCCTTTTAAAGAGAAAGGGAAAGCTTTCAACTTAACCTGTTCTTCATCAACTCCATTCGGTTTCATGCCAACACAAACCATATGGAACTCCTTGAGATGAGTATGTGGATCTTCTCCTGCAAGACCATTAAATGTTGGTAACAAATGTATAAAACCAGATTTGAGCTCAAAGTTTACATTATTGTCAATGTTTATGCATAGTGGCTGATTTTCCACATTAGGAGCAGCAAGCTCCTTGAGTGTTTGTTGTCTTGCAATAGCCATGGTGTTGAGGCGAGCTTCCTTTCTTAACCTGCGTAAAGTGCTTTCTATTTCAAAATCAACCTGCACTTGAATTTGATTAGTAGAACGGGTCACAGGCATCAATTGCTAAGAAAATTCAAAAGAAAGAAACCACACAAGAGACGAAAAATAATGCAAATTATATGAAAATCCAACGCTAGGAAACTAAAATTGCCTAAAAACCTTAGATAACAGAGGAATTTGGCCTCGAAATGGTAAGGTTAGTGGTTTACCACTAGTCTTGTTCAAAACGTCATTTCCCTTCAGAAAACAAAAGGTCGAACCTTAATTCCACAAACAAATCTGTTTTGAACAGTACCGTTGCGACAAGTGAATAGTTCCGCCGCAACCAAAAAACTTTTTTTGTTTTTTTTTTCTGAATAATAATAAATAATAATCACAGCAAATAAAAATAACAGTACAAGCACAAGAATTAACTAAAATTACTTCCCCGGCAACGGCGCCAAAATTTGTTGCGATGTCGCGGTCGCACAAATTAATTACCCTTACACTTAAATCACACAAGATAGTATAGAGCAAGCAAGGGATCGATCCCACGAGGAAGATTTAGTTTAGATTTTTATGCTATACGTTATGCAATTGGGGGGTTTTGATTTGTGATAATCTAAACTATGGAAGAAATTAAACTAGTGAACACAATCAATTAAAACTGAAATTTATCAAGAAAACAAACCTTGGTCACAAGCACACATCCACCTACAGAAATCAGAACCGATCCTTGAAACGAAACTCCAGTTTATATTCTGAATTTTTATCTTTTCTTAACTTTGGTTAATTAACGGATCCGCCGTATAACTAGCCCTAACCAACAAATAATCACAGTGTCCGCACTAATGATTTAATCTAATGGCAGCCTTAAGATCTAGATAAATTCATTAATCTTAACAACCAAGTTGTCTGCTTGTGTTGCTTTGATCGAATGTTTTCCCTAAGTTTAATAACGTAGTTCCGCCACAATTATCAAGCTTAGTTGCTTCACAAGTTTATATACCCTAACTCCGGTTTTGATACCAAACTTAGCAATAGATTGTTCACAATAATAACTTAGAGTCCGCTCTAGCAATTATCAACAACAATCATAGAAAACATGCATAGGAAAACAATCATACTCATTCATAATACAAACTGAAAATAAATGAAGAATAAATCTCACAGTTCTTGAAATCTGAAAGTTTCTGCGTCCTTGCAACCAAGAAAAGAGCTTAGCCTTGCATATCTATTGAACAACTACTCCTAAAGATAAAAGAAAGCATTATTTCTAGTATGTAGAGAGGAGAGTTTGTGTTTCTTCACTTCTAGTTGCTACCACCTTTCTTTGATTCTATTGCACTCCCTCCTCCTCTTTCTTGGCTCTCTTGATGTCTATATATAGGCTTCAATGGCAGCTCCTCTTGCTTCTTTATCAACAATGGTGGCTGCCAAACTTGCCAAACTTTGACATTAGTAGTCACCACAAACAACCCACCATTGTAGCCTCCTTCTTTGACAATGGCAGCATTCCAACTTGCAGCTGGTTTGTGGTTGGTGATTTGAGGTTGGTGGATTGAGGTTGGTGGCTACTTTTCTTGACCTTCTAGATTGATTTACTAGAGGGGCTAAATTGCTGAAATTATAACTTGGATGATAGTTTAGAAGCTTCGAAACATAATTTGGACTCATTTCTTCACGAAACCTGATTGCTGGCAGAATTCAGTTGTCATCTTTGAAAAATCATATCGCCCTCATCTGACATCGTTTTTGGCTGAAAATTGGAGCGTTTCTAGACCTTTGAGTCATGAATCCAACAAAATTGAGTTTGCATCAATTGGACTTCTATAGCTCCAGATATGGAATTTTGAATGGACAAAGGTCAACAGTGGCAGAATACGAGATTTGACTTTGAAGGATGTGATTTCCATGATCTTCCTCTTTGTATTTTTCTTGCATTACATTTCCAGAAAGGTATGGATGTTAGCTTTTTAGAGCCACTGGAATCACTTCATTTTGATCTCTAGAACTCACACTCTGCACAAAACATCGACTGAACGTCAAATCTGCCAATTATCTCCAATTTACTCCTTTTTGCATTTTTCATCCAAAAGTGCCTTCAAAACATAAAACAAAGAATATCAAGGCATTTTACATATAAAACATGGACAAAACATTAGGTAAAAGTGGGTGAAACTATCGAATAATATGGTTACATCAAATACCCCCACACTTAGCTCTTGCTCGTCCTCGAGAAAGGATAAATAAAATTAAATTGAAAATAACTATGATCAATCTCTTAATCTCCCATCAATGTCCAAGAGTACAAGCATTATTAATAAGAATATAATAAAACAAGATAGAAAAACATAAATGTTCATGAATTTATTTACATGCAAACTTCAAAACTCAATCAATTGTCGGGATTTAAATGAAATCTATATCATGCCAAAGTGATAGGTCCTCTCATTGATATACACTCCAACACTCATGTGTTTAGGGTTTATGTGTCTAAATCTCTCAAATTCAATCAAAGAGTATGTTCTACCATAAGCTTGCTTTTCAATCTCATCTCCATTATTAATATATTACAAACAATGCATGAATCAAAAGGTCTTATTTTCCGGTTGTAATTGGGCTAAGGTTAAGGTGAGGTAAAAGAGAGTAAAAGAAAAGGTTCAAATCAAAGAAAGTAGAGCATTCCGAAAAATGATATTTCAAACAAGATATTCCATCAAAGCTCATAAATTTTTCATCTTTAATCACCAATGCTTAACTGTTTTTGTTTTTAAGCATAAAATCTTAAGAACATAAAGGAACATTTTTTCTTCTTCTTTTTTTTCTTTTTTGTTTTTTTGTAATTTTGCCCATCTTTTCATCAAGCATCACTTCTTCTGTCTTTTCACATAATTTCCAACCATAATTCCATGAAATATCACAAGTATATGCTCTACTAATCCTTGGCCAGGGGAAAAGGAAAACATATATAAAGTTAAGGCTTATACATGGATAAAGAAAAGATAAATAAGCTCAAAAGGGGCTCACTAAGGATAATATGCTTTAGGTTGGCTTTTTGGTTCAAGTGATTGAAATTCCTAATGCCTTTATCATCTTCATGTATATTTGTAATGGAATATAATCTCAATAAGATATGAAGCAAGTTCTAGAGATACATATCATTGAAAGAATGCACACTCAAAGAATATAATGTGGAAGGCTCAAAAGCTTGCATTGGTATAACACTATAAAGTCAACATGACATATTCTCAAAGTCAATCCTTAAATCAATTAAACCTTAAAATTTGCATGCATACTACTTCATTTGATTTATATCTTCATCTAACTCAATTAATTCTCATACATAATACTCATATGCTCAAAAATCAATAGGAGTTAAAAAGATCAAACACAATTTTTTTTTTAAAGAACAACAAAGAAAACTAAAATAAGAAAATAAAAATTCTCCCAATACCCCCACACTTAAAACACAACATTGTCCTCAATGTTGAAATAAAAGCAAAGGAATATAAGAGAATGACATAAAATAAATTAAAATGCGAAAAGATAAAAGATAAGGAAAAAGAAAGCAAATCTAATTTTTCTTTTTGTGTGCTGGGATGCCTCCCAGTAAGCGCTTTTGTTTTATGTCATTGGCTTGACATGTGGCATGCTCATTCTTCATAGATTGGTTCAGCTAACTCTACAGAAGCGGTGAGTTCTGCCGTCCAACCTTCATAGAAAGGTTTCAAACGATGTCCATTGACCTTGAGTACTTTGCTGGTTTCTAAACTTGTAATTTCAACTGCACCATAAGGAAAAATATTAGAAACAACAAAGGGTCCAATCCAACGAGAGCGCAATTTTCCAGGAAAAAGTTTTAAACGCGAATGATAAAGAAGGACTTTGTCTCCAACATGAAATTCCTTTCTTGTAAGCATTCGGTCATGAAGATTCTTAGTCTTTTCTTTGTAAATTTTTGCATTCTCGTAAGCATCATTTCGAATTTCTTCCAACTCTTGCAGTTGCAATTTTCTTGCAATCCCAGCAGCATCATAATCCATGTTGCATTGTTTGTTAGCAGTTTTCAAGAATGGTCTCCTAAACAATATAGGAGTGCTGGTTAATAAATCACAAGAATCATGTTCCATATCAAGAATATAAAAATCACATGGAATAACCAAACTATCAATCTTGACTAGAACATCTTCTATCACACCAAGTGGGTAAACAAAACTACGATCTGCAAGTTGTATTACAATGCTAGTTTTATTCAAAGGTTCCAGACTAAGAGAATCATAAACATGTTTAGGCATAACACTAATGGATGCACCTAAATCACATAAAGCTCTTTTAAAACTAGCATTACCAATAACACATGGGATAGTAAACGCACCTGGGTCTTTTTGCTTTAAAGGCATATTCTTTTGAACAATAGCAGACACAACTTCACCCATACTTACCATTTCATGACCTTTCAATTTGAAAGCTCTCTTGGTAGTACACAACTCCTTCAAAAATTTGGCATACTTGGGAATTTGCTTGATAGCATCAAGCAAAGGAATGTTGAGTTCTACTTTCTTGAAAACCTCTAAAATTTCTTTTTCTTTGTCCTCTTTCTTTGACCTAGAAGAACTCACAGGAAAGGGTGGAATTGCTTTAAAACTAGAATTCATTGAGTGAGGAGTTACCTTTGGAGTGTTGGTCGTTGTTTCAGTTTGGAAAGGAGAAGGATGTTTCTTCTTTGTACTTAATTCAGTTTCTATCTCTTCTTCTTCCTCCATCTCAATCTCTTTCGACCTTTTCTCTTCAAGTTCTTTCCCATTTCTCAGCATGATCGCACTAACATTCTCTTTTGGATTCAATGCCTGGGAAGGCAATTTTCCATTCATTTATGCCTCCAATTTCCTTACACTTGAAGCTACTTGCCCCATTTGCTTCTCCAAGTTGTGAATACTTGACCTTGTTTCCTGTTGAAAAGACATGACATTTTGTTGCAAGGTAACAGTATTAGAAGCCAAAGTTTTCATCATCTCACGAAGATCATCATTGGATGACGACCCAGTAACATTGGAGTTTGTGAATGGAGGGGGTTGTCTTGCTTGATAATTCTGTTGGGGCTGAAATCCATGGGGATGGAATTGTCGGCCTTGATTGCCTTGTTGGGATGGGTTGCCATAGCGTAAGTTGGGATGATCTCTCCATCCGGGATTGTACGTGTTGGAAAAGGGATCATATTTACGCTGGGGCTGTCCGTTGAATGCTCCATCAATTGCATGAGCTTGTTCAATATAATCTTCTTGCATTGTTGGGCACATATCCGAAGCATGTCCTTGTAAGGAGCATATGCTACAAACTTTCACCTGCTGCACATTTCCACAAGCCAAAGAACGCACAAGAGAAGTAAGATCATTAACTTTATTCTCAAGGTTAGAAATACTTACCTCATTTACTCATTTGTTGGAGAAGTCTTCACAAGTGCCAAACTGTTTTGAGTTGGCGGCCATGTTTGAGATTAATTGGCGTACAGCCTCAGGTGTCTTATCTACCAATGCCCCTCCACTTGCATCATCAATGATACTACGGTTAGTAGGCATCAATCCTTCATAGAAATATTGAATGAGCAACTGATCGGGTATTTGATGATTAGGGCATTGAATGCATAGTTACTCAAATCTTTCCCAATATTCAGAGTGTCTCTCCATGAGATTTTCAAATCTCACATATTTTTTCCTTATGTTGGCAACTCGAGATGCTGGAAAATACTTTTCAAGGAAAATCTTCTTCATGGCATTCCAAGTTCCAATAAAACCTGGGAGTATAGAGAAAAGCCATGCCTTTGTCGCCCCTTTTAAAGAGAAAGGGAAAGATTTCAACTTAACCTGTTCTTCATCAACTCCATTCGGTTTCATGCCAACGCAAACCATATGGAACTCCTTAAGATAAGTATGAGGATCTTCACCTGCAAGACCATTGAATATTGGTAGCACATGTATAAAACCAGATTTGAGCTCAAAGTTTACATTATTGTCGATGTTTATGCATAGTGACTGATTTTCCACGTTAGGAGCAGCAAGCTCCTTGAGTGTTTGTTGTCGTGCAATAGCCATGGTATTGGGGCGAGCTTCCTTGCATAACCTGCATAAAGCTTTTTCTATTTCGAGATCCAACTACACTTGAATTTGATTAGTAGAATGGGTTACTGGCATAAATTATCAAGAAAACTCAAAAGAAACCAACCACACAAAAGATCAAAAACAATGCAAATTGTACGAAAATCCTACGCTAGAAAACTAAAATTGCCTAAAAACCCTAGAAAACAGTGGAATTTGGCCTTGATAGGGTGGGGCTAGTAGTTACTACTAGTCTTATTCAGAACGTCATTTTCCTTTAAAAACGAACAGTGCCGCTACCGCAAATGAACAGTGCCGCTGCAAGCAAAAATTTTGTTTCTCTTTTTTTTTAGAAATATAAATAAAAATCATAGCAACTAAAAATAACAATACAAGCACAAGAATCAACTAAAATTATTTCCCCGGCAACGGCGGTAAAATTTGTTGCGATGTTGTGGTCGCACAAATTAATTATCCTAGCTTAAAACACAACACACAAGATAGTATAGAGTAAGCAAGGGGTCGATTCCACAAGGAAGATTTAGTTCATATTTTTATGCTATACGTTATGCAATTGGGGGTTTTTGATTTCTGATGATCTAAACTATGGAAGAAATTAAACTAGCAAACAAAATCAATTGAAATCAAAATTTATCAAGAAAACAAACCTTGGTCGCAAGCACACATCCACCAATGGAAATTAGAACTCATCCTTGAAACTAAAATTGCAGTTTATGTTCTAAAATTTTATCTTTTCTTAACATTGATTAATTAACAGATCCGCCGTATAACTAATCCTAACCAACAAACAAGTTGTCCGCAGCTTATGTCACTTTGTTCAAATGTTCTCCCTAAGTTCAATAACGTAGTTCCGCTACAATTATCAAGCTTAGTTGCTTCACAAGTTCATATATCACAACTCCGGTTTTGATATTAAACTTAGCAATAGATTGTTCACAATAATAACTTAGAGTCCGCTCTAGCAATCATCAACAACAATCATAGGAAATATGCATAGGAAAACAATCATACTCATTCATAACATAAACTGAAAATAAAAGGAAGAATAAATCTCACGATTCTTGAAATCCAAAGGTTTCTTGTGTCCTTGCAACCAAGAAAAGTGCTTAGCCTTACATAACTATTGAACAACTACTCCTAAAGAATGAAGAATGCATAATTTTGAGTTTCTTATAGGAGGGGGAATTTTTCTCCTCTTGGGTGGCTGCCTCCCTTCTCTTTGCTCATTCTTTTTATATCCTAGGAAACCCTAGTCTCTATTTTATAAAATAGTCCTCCCTTAAGTTAGCAGTTTACATTTAAGTACTTCAATAACTATTTTCTCTAAAAAGAAGAAATAGCCTTGCATGAAATCTTCAAGCTCTGACTTAAAGGAGCTAAATTGCTGATAAAAAAACTTGCATCTCGGTTTAGAAGCTTCAAAACGTAATTTGGACTTGTTTCTTCACGAAACCTGTTTGTTGGCAAAATTCAGTTGTCATCTTTAAAAATAATGTCTCCCTCATATGACATTTTTTTTGGATGAAATTTGGGGAATTTATAGAAATTTGAGTCAGGAATCCAAAGAAATTGAGTTTGCATCAATTAGACTTCTGTAGCTCCAGATATTCAAGTTTGAATAGCCAAAGGTCAACATTGCAGATTGCAAGATTTGAATTTGAAAGCTGCGATTTCCATGCTCCTCTTCATTCTATTTTCTTGCCTTAGATGTATAGAAAGGTATGGATGTTAGCTTTTTAATGCCACTAGAATCATTTCATTTTGACCTCTAGATCTCACGCTCTGCACAAAACATCAACTGAAGGTCAAATCTGCCAATTATCTCCAATTTAATCCTTTTTGCATCTTTCATCCAAAAGTGCCTTCAAAACATAAAAGAAAGAATATCAAGGTATTTTACATGTAAAACATGGACAAAACATTAGGTAGGTGTGGGTGAAACTATCGAATAATATGGTTACATCATTAATTCTACTTCCTCATGCCATAACCAAATAAAGAGAACTTAATCACGATTTTGAAATCTTTGAAAGTTTCAAATAGGAAGAAATTAAAAAAAAGGCACAAAAAATGTACATACGGATCTTTATCAAGATTGACAATAGATTCAATATCCGACATCACACCAATCGATGATTACTTTCCATGTGAATCTTTACTTTCTCTTAGTTCAATGCCATAGTTTGTTAAAAATATCAATTTCTTGCTTCACAATTTTTGCCAGCTCATTGGGGTACCGAAAAGTTTTTAAATTTTTTAGAACTTTCATGGGACAGTCTGTTCAAATTTTGATGCTAGTAATGATGTTTTTTTAAAACAAGAAGATAAGGATTGTCACCAAGTCAAGATATGGTCACTTACTCAACAATTACTCAACAAATCAATAGTTCCAAATTTTGGCCTACAAAAGGAGGCATTTGCCATGCATTTAGGCATCTTAGTTTTCAGATCAAGATTATGTTCTTTCTCTTTTTCTTTATATTTTTTTTTTTGTAATGCTTTAGTTTTGCTTTCATTAATCTCTTTTTTATGTTTTTCATTTCCTTTCCTTTACCTAGTTAACTCATATCTTATTTATGTTCTTATCTTGTTTATTTATGTTTCTCTTCTTCATTATGTTTAGCTAAGTTTATTATGTCAAGGTAAAAAGGTTACACTAATGGTGTAAGAATAAGTACAGCATAAACTCAATATGGACTTTAATGTTTGATACTAACATGTTTTGTATTTGTTATCTTGTTCATTTTTAATACTTTGCTTGTTAAATGGTTAATCTAGATTTATATTGTATAACACTTGGCACAACAAATACTTGGCACAACCTATACCTGTTGACACAACTAAAAGATTGATGTCTTCTCCCAAGTGCAGGAGTGTCAAAGTAATAAATAACCTGGCAAGATCAGGATCGAATCATAGGAAGGTTAATTGTATAAAGTATAAATAACAATAATACAACAACAACAAATCCATATAATAACAATAATAATACTATATACTAATACTAATATTATTAATAATAGTAGTAGTAATAATATTAGTAATAATAATAGTAATAGTATAA
>NW_011501014.1:24015-31973 GCF_000495115.2 Populus euphratica | reverse complement strand
AATAACAGCAATAATAATAATAATAATAATAATAATAGTAGTAGTAATAATATTAGTAATAATAGTATAATAATAATAATAATAATAATAATAATAAAAATAATAAAGAAGGAGAAGAAGAAGAAGAAGAAGAAGAAGAAGAGAGCTTTAAGATGAAAGATTAATGTAATGATTAAATAATGATAACAACAAATGTCAAGGTTAGAGGATCCACTAATGGTATGTCAAACAAGTATAGTATAAAATCTTATTACTCAAATGGAAACTACACATAAAGGAGGTTTCAATCATATTATAAACTGTTAACATGATTACATTAGTTATCTTATTCAAATAATGCTAATACTTGTAAATATTGTTAGGTGTTTAGTACTTAAAAGTGCATTTTTTTCAAGGTTTTATATCATCATTTTGCACTTGAAGTATCAATAACTCTTTAACTAAAGCATGTTTTATAATAATATATCTAATAATATAAGATACCTTTAATTTATAGTAAATGTTCATTTTAAATGCAGGCCTATCACATAATGAAAGGATTGATTGATAAATTTAAGAATTGAAATTGAAAGGATAAAGAGACGGCCAAACTTAGAAAAGAGATGTCGGTGCAATCCAAACCGGAACACTGTTTGGTAATTGGGTCATATCTGGAGCTATAGATCTCAGATTTAGGTCTACTTTATATGGATGGAAAGGTAAGAGATAGACCTACAACTTTCATATGGATCCTAAGATCTAAAAAGGCCATTTTGCATGTCCAAATTGTAGCAACAATAAAGAAGCCTGAATCTGTCCTCCAGCCCGAGCACTATTTAGTATTTTGGCCATATCTGGAGTTCTAGAAGTCAAAATGAGCTGAATTTTTTACACACGAAAGCTGAGATAATTTCCTACAACTTTCATGTTTCAAGTGGCTCCAATTATGACGTTATCAATGATGTTTTGGGCAGACAAGAGAAGATAAGGATTGTCACCAAGTCAAGAGCTAGTCACCCACTCATCAATTAGTCATCAAATCAATAGTTCCCAATTTTGGCCTATAAAAGGAGGTATTTGCCCTACATTTAGGCATCTTGGTCTCCAGATCAAAATCATGCTTTTGCTTTCTCTCTTTGTATTTTTTTGTATTGCCGGCATCTTGGTTTCTAGATTAAGATCATGCTCTTCCTTTCTCTCTTTGTATTTTTTGTAATGTTTATGCTTTGCTTTCATTAATATCAAGTTTATGCCTTTCATTTCCTTTCCTTTACTTAGTTAACTTTTGTTTTGTTTATGTTCTTGTTTTGTTTATTTATTTTTCTTTCTTTTATTATGTTTAGCTAAGTTTATTATGTCAAGGTGAAAAGGTTACACTAATGGTGTAAGAATAAGTATAGTGTAAACTCAATATGGACTTTAATGTTTGATACTAACATGTTTTGTATTTGTTATCTTGTTCACTCTTTAATACTTTGCTTGTTAAATGACTAATCTTGATTTATGTTGTATAACACTTGATACAACAAATGCTTGGCACTTTCATAGCCCATACTGTATGGTATAACCGACACCTGAGCTTTGAAAGGTACTTGATTTGTTGTTAACATAAGTTATAATCATGAATGCTTGACGAGATTTAGAAGTATTAGCATTAATTGAATAAGATGACTAATGTAATCATGTTAACAATCTATAATCTGATTGGAACCTCATTTGTGTGTGGTCTCCAATTGACTAATAAGAGTTTATACTATACTTGTTTGACATACCATTAGTGGATCCTCTAACCTTGACATTTATTGTTATCGTTATTAAATCTTTACGTTAATATTCTATCTCAAAGTTCTCATCATCTTTTTCTTCTTCTTTATTATTATTAGTATTAGTATTAGTATTACTATTACTACTATTATTAGTACTATTATTATTATTGTTGATGTTGTTATTGTTGTTGTTGTTGTATTATTATTATTTATAATTTGTACAACTAACCTCCCTGTGGTTCGACCCCGATCTTGCCGGGTTATTTATTACTTCGACACTCCTGCACTTGGGAGAAGACATCAATCTTTTAGTCGTGTCATCAGGCATTCATGATTATAACTTATGTTAACAACAAATCAAGTTTCTTTCATAGCTCAAGTGTCAGTTATATCATCCATATAAAGTAGACCTAAATCCGAGATCTACAACTCCAGATATGACCCAATTACCGAATAGTGTTTCGGTTTGACTACATTAGCATCTCTTTTCTAAGTTTGACCATCTCTTTGTCCTTTGAATTTCTGTTCTTAAACTCATCAATCTATCATTTCATTTATGTGATAGGCCTGTATTTAAAATGAACATTTACCACAAATTAAAGGTATCTTATATTATTAGATATGTTATTATAAAACATGCTATAGTTAAGGAGTTATTGATACTTCAAGTACAAAATGATGATATAAAACCTTGATAAAAATGCACTTTTAAGTTTTAATCAGATCTTTAATTGAGCTAATAGTGATGCCTCAAACCCTATACTTAGTCGCAAGCCTAATTTCTTCAATTCCATTATACTTCCCTATTCCTAAATCTACATATCATTTATCACTATTTTTCCCTTCCTAATCAATACATCGGCCACTACATTAACCTTACTAGGATGGATTGGTCACACAATCGTAATCTTTTATTAAATTTATCCATATTCTTTTTCACATATTCCATTCCTTCTGTGACATCAAATACTTCAAACTTTTATGGTTTATAAAGATTTAAACTTTTAACCCAAACAAATAATGTCTCCATACTCTTAAGGCAAACCTCACTGCTGCAAGTTCTAGGAGATGAATTAAGTAATTCACCTTTTACGACTTTAGTTGTCATGATGCATAAGAAATCACACTTCCATGTTACATCAACACCCATCCTAAATCCCCTTTTGAGGTATTATTATATACCATAAACCTTTTTGTCCCTAATGAAAAGGCCAGTATAGGAGCAGAAGTGAGTCTCCTTTAGTTCTTGAAAGTTTGCTTCACACTCTTCCGACCAAACAAACCTGACTTCCTTGCGAGTCAGCTTACTCAAAGATGATGCTATGGTGAAGAACCCCTCAATAAACCTCCTATAATACCCAGCAAAACACAAGAACTCCGGATTTCTATCACGTTGGCAGGCCTTTCCTATTTCAATATGGCTTCAACCTTTGGATGCATAATATTCCTTCTATGGATATTACATAGTCTAAAAAAACTTCTTTAAGCTAGAACACACACTTAACCAGCTTTGCATATAACTAATTCTCCCTTACAATCTGTAGCATAACCCTTAGATGTTGTTTGTGTTTCAAGTAAGAGCTTGAATACACCAAGATATTGTCAATAAATACCCCTGTATATTGGTCCAGGAAAGGTCGATACACCAATTCATCAAGTCCATAAGCATGGCCTGAGCATTGGTTAACCTGTAAGGCATCACTAAAAACTTGTAATGTCCATAATAGGTTCAGGATGCAGTCATTTATCTGTCTTGTTCCTTGATTCTCAACTAACGATATCCAGATCTCAATTCTATCTTAGAGAACAGCTTAGCACCCTTCAACCAATCATACAAATTATCTATTTATAGGATTGAGTACTTATTATTCAACATCACTTATTCAATTGACAATAATCAATGCACAAACAAAATGTGCCATCCTTCTTTTTTTTTTTTCCAAATAGTATTGAAGCTCCTTAGGGTGAGTTAATAGGTTGAATGAAACCTTTATCTAACAATTTTTGAAGCAAGACCTTTAGTTCAACCAATTCCATAGGTGTCATCCTATAAGGAGACTGGGCTATAGGAGAAATTCCTGAAATAATTTCTATGGAAACTTCAATTTCTTTATGGGAGGTAATCCAGACAACTCTTCTTAGAATACATCTCGAAACTTCCTCACAACAGGAATATAGCCAAATCTATACTACCCTTTCTAGCTCTCTTACAAGGGCTAACCAAGCAGAACAACCCTTCCTCAATAACTTTCTACCCACCAAAATTGAGATTACACAACTTGGAATATCTTTTTGTTCCCCTTTAACCACTACTCTTTTATCACCTAGTCCTTGGATTGTCATTGTCTTGGTGAAACAATCCACTTATGCCTTATGTTTACTTAGCCAAGCCATGGCCAAATTCAAGTAAAAATCATATATGTAACAACCCGGCTTTTCAAGCCCCAAAACAACAGAATTTTTTTTTTACTTGACATGCATTGTGTCGGTAATTTGTGAACCTATTTCCTCACATCATCAAAATGCAATCCATACATCAACAACATTCAGCATTTTATTTAAAAGGTTATTTTACATAAACATATACTATTATGTTTGCATGCTTAGAAGTTCATATTATAATATACATCTATAAACATGAGTTTGCATTCCTATCGTATGAATAGTCACCACGAATTTAAACAAAAGAGTTCAATAAAAGTTATACGTTTAATATATTGATCCATACAAAATACATCGTGATTTAGGATGCAACTACATGATTCCTTACAAAAGTAGGTTCCTGTGTATCGGGTTTCCTAGGCATCTCGTTGATGTGATGCCCCTGTTGCAGTGTAAAACATTTAAGAGAATGCAATTGCTTATTAGTAATAATGATAATTAAATGGTCTGGCAGAAAAATGAAACATTAACATTATTCCATGGTTGATACATGATATTTATAGTTTCTTCATGTATATAGCATACATAATTTATAGTACATATAGATGCACCAATTCTTGTAATCAACCATAATCTTAAACCCAGCTATCCTCTCAAGGCATCATTTATTGAGGTTAACCGTTCACTCACCCCGATCACCCACTTCGGATGCCTTTAGCCGAAGCTAATCAATCATTTGTCTTAGTCATCCCTTCCGATGCCATTAGCCGAGGCTAATCATTCCTTTGTCGCGATCATCCATTCGGATGCCATTAGCCGAGGCTAATCAGTCGTTCATCCTGATCATCCCTTCGGATGCCATTAGCTGAGGCTAATCATTCCTTTGTCCTGGTCATCCATTCAGATGCCATTAGCCGAGGCTAATCAGTCGTTCATCTCGGTCATCCCTTTAGATGCCATTAGTCGAGGCTAATCATCCTTTGTCTTGGTCATCTATTCGGATGCCATTAGCCGAGGCTAATCAGTCATTTATCCCGGTCATCCCTTCGGATGCCATTAGCCGAGGCTAATCATTCTTGTATCCCGGTCATCCATTCGGATGCCATTATGGTAACATTCATGTTAAAGTATCGCATTATTTAACATATGAAAAAGGAAAGTGGAAGTCACCTACCTGCTCCACCTATGGTTTGTTTTTGTCTTGACGATGGTCTAATCCCGACCGCACCACCTAAGACAACAATGGTCACAAATCAGTACATTTGTATTTTTGAATCACATTTGTCACCACACTTATTTCAAAAGTTCATATATTCACATTCAAGTGTTCCACATTTTACACCATCATACCATGAAATTGTTACTAGCATTTAGGTCATTTCTGCCTAGGAGGCTTATTGTAGAATTCAGTAGCAAGAACTGGTTCGCTATAGGCTGCCAAATTCGATAGCGAGAATTGTTTCGCTGCAGGCTGCCAATTCAGCAGCGACGACTGTTTCACTGTCAGCAGCCAGTTCGGTAGCAAAAACTGTTTCGCTGTTAGCGCCACTATTTCGACAGCAGATGCTAACTCATAGGAGACAACTCAGTTTCGACAGCAAATCACAATTTCGCTGTAATCAACTCAACTTCGGTGGCGAATCACAAATTCGCTGTAAAACATGAAACTCAGCAGCGAATGTTAATTTGCTGTAGACAACTCAACTTTAGCAGTGATTCGCTATAGCTAACATAGTTTCGACAGCGAATGCTAATTCGCTGCAGCTGATACAGTTTCGACAGCGAATTGCAAATTCACTATAGAACACACAATTTGACAGAACACACAATTCAGCAGCAAATTCTAATTCACTGCAAAATACTCAATTTCGATAGCGAATATTATTTCGCTGTAGTCAACACAATTTCGGCAGCAAGTCAAAATTTTGTTTCAAAACACATAATTCTGCAACGAATGCTGATTTACTGCAGAAGACTCGGTTTCGACAGCGAATGCTAATTCGCTGCAGTAGACACATTTTTGGCAGCGAATCAAAATTTTACTGCAGAACACACAATTCGACAGCGAATTCTAATTTGCTACAGCCGACATAGTTGCGGTAATGAATCAAAATTTTGCTATAGAACACACAATTCTGCAGCAATTGTTGATTCGCTGGTTTCGGCAGCAAATGCTAATTCATTGTAGTTGACACATTTTCAACAGCGAATCAAAATTTCACTGCAGAACACACAATTCAGCAGCAAATTCTAATTCGCTACAGCTGACACAGTTTTGCCAATGAATGCTAATTCGCTGCAGCCGACACAATTTCGGCAGCGAATCACAATTTCGCTGTAAAACACACAATTCGGCAACAAATTCTAATTCGCTGCAGAAGACTCAATTTTGGTAGCGAATACTAATTCGTTGTAGCCGGCATAGTTTCGACAGCGAATTGAAATTTGCTGCATAACACACAATTCTGTAGCGAATGCTGATTCGCTGCAGAAGACTCGATTTCGGCCCCCTACTATGATTTGTTGTTTCTATTTTATTCATTTTTCTATGTTAGATGTTCTAAAATTGGCCTCATTTCTTTTTTGTTTTCCTTGTCCTCTTTGTTAATTTCTGTTTTCTTCAGAGCTAGCTTAGGTCTTAGGTCAATTTTCTTAGGGTTTTTCTTCTTCATTTCTGGTTCTAGATCTTAAAGAGAAGAGGAAGGAAGTTTTATGACCCATACCTTTCGAATCTAGCTAGGTTTGAGGAAGGTTTGACAGTGTTCTTCCTCCTCTCCCGCTGGTTCTCTTCCTTCTTGTTCCTCTCACACTGTTTCCCTTCTCCTTTCTCTCTAGATAGCTATCTAATCTTCTCTCAAGGTCTCCTCTCTCTCCCTGACACGTTCACAAGGCTTAGGTTTCTGATGGGGAGGAGAAAGGGAGAGTAACATGTAGCTGGACATATAGCTGCAAACAACTTTGAGAAGAGCTAGGGTTACCTTCTCTCTCCTCCTTATATTTATACTCCCCATTAAATGAGGTGGGTGTTTGGGGGTTGGTTTAGATGTGTTCTTATCCTTGTTTTGGTCTATCTAAAACCAATTTTACCCCTCCCTCTAAGCTCCTTAAGTTAATTATTATTATTTTATTTTTAAGATAAAAAATGCGTCGCTGCCGATGTAGAAATGGATAGTGGAAACTGCGTCGCTGCCGATGCAGAAATCGGCAACGAAAACTACTGCGTTGCAAATGCAGAAATCTACATCGGAAATTGCATCACTACCAATGCAGAAATCAGCAGCGAAAACTGCTACGCTGTAGATGCAAAAATCGGCAGCAGAAACTGCATCACTACCGATGTAGAAATCGGCAGCGGAAACTGTGTCGCTGCCGATCGAGAAATTGGCAACGAAAACTGAGTCATCAGTTCTATTTTTATATATATATATATATATATATATATTTCTTTTGGGTGTTTACAATATAACTTTAATGACAAAAGATCTACCCTCAATTCTGACCCTCCAATGTATGGTTTTACCTCTCTATAAAAATTGTCAAATCTCTGGCACCTGCATCTGATTTTTAACTCTTTCTCTTTCTTTCTTTTTTTTCAAACCAAGCCCAGCAACCTCAGCATCCTCTTCATCATGGTAAGTCATACAACCCATCCCTTTCATACACCTCACCTACTATACTATGGTGATTACTCCCCCTAATCTAAAAGCTGCACTAGAGGCTCTCGCTGCCATTCCTATAGCTACAGCTCTCACTATATGATCCATAGAAGCAGGATCCTAAAATGAATTTGACCCATCTATAGGTGCCATTGATAGGGGTATATTATCTCCC
>NW_011501014.1:0-24005 GCF_000495115.2 Populus euphratica | reverse complement strand
TGAATGGGGTAATTTTCCCCCCCCCCCCCGATATGTCTAATACATCAGGCATTATTACCCCAACCTAACGGGACAACAAATCATCTTGAAGTCTCATTGACTCACCTCTTTCAGAGCATATTGGTGTCGCAAATACATGAGAGCAAGTGCCTGTCAAGGGATCCTAATTTGGATCACTTTCAGAGTATTAAAAAGTGAAAAAGATAACAAATACAAAACATGTTAGTATCAAACATTAAGGTCCATGTTAAGTTTAAAATATACTTATTCTTACACCATTATGTAATCTTTTCACCTTAACATAATAAACAATAGCTGAACATAATGAAATAAAGAAGCATAAATAAAAAAATATAAATATAAATAAGATAAAAGTTAACTAAGTAAAGGAAAGAAAATGAAAGGCATAAATGATTACTACTTAAAAGTGCATTTTTATCAAGATTTTATATCATCATTTTGCACTTAAAGTATCAATAACTCCTTAACTAGAGCATGTTTTATAAAGACAAGTTTGATAATATAAGATACCTTTAATTAATGGTAAATGCTCATTTTATATGTAAGCATTCAAATAATTCAAAGAATTGATTATTGTGATTAACTATTGGAAGTGAAAGGACAAAGAAAAGGCTAAGCTTATGAAGGAGATGTCGATTCACTTCAAAGTCTAACATTGTTCAGTCATCGGATCATATCTAAAGCTATAGATCTTGGATTTCATATTAATTCATATGGATGGAAAGATAAGAAATAGGCCTACAACTTTCATGAGTATGGCAAGACCTAAATTTCTGTTTTTAAATTCAAAGTTTGGCCACAAAAGAGAAGTCTGAATCTGTCTTACAATCCAGCCCAAACACAACTCAGAGTTTTACCCATAACTAGAGTTTTAAAAGTCCAAATGATCTGAAATTTGGTGGGTAGAAAGAAAAGACAATTTCCAACAACTTTCATGAGAGGACCAACTCAAATTCAGATGATAAAAATGAGATTTCATCTAGACAAGAGCATGAGGGCTATCCACCACATCCACCAACAGCACTACTCAGTATTTTAGACATATCTCGAGTTGTAGTGCTCCCAATGATCTAAAATTTGATGGGTGGAAGGAAAAGATATTTTCCAACAACTTTCATGAAGAACACTTTGCCAAATTCTGATTGCATCAATGTTAATTCAACCAACCAAAGTGCTTGAGTGATGTTGTCCACCAAGTCCACTAATCAATAGATGGCCACTACATCAATTATCAATTACCATATGAATAGTTCTGAATTTTAGCCTATAAAAAGAGGCATTTGCCATTCATTTTGGCATCTTGTTTTCTATATCAAGATCATGTTCTTGCTCTCTCTTTTTATATTTTTGTAATGTTTAAGTCTTGCTTTCATTAATCTCTTGTTCATCCTTTTCATTTCCTTTACTATATTTAGTTAACTTATATCATGTTTATGTTTTTGTATTGTTTCTTTAAGTTTTTCTTCTTCATAATATCTAGCTATGTTAATTATGTCAAGGTCAAAAGGTTTCACTATTGGTGTTGAGATAAGTATAATTTAAACTCAATATAGACTTCAATGCTTGTATCCTAAACAACTTGCTATTAACATGTCTTATCATTTTTATCTTATTAATTCTTAATACCTTACTTGTTAAATGGTTAATCTAGATTTATGTTGTATAACACTTAGTACATCAAATACTTGATTCTTCATAGTCTTCGGACGACATCATTATTATGAGAGGAACTTGATTTGTTGTCAACCTAAGTTAGCATCATGAATACTTGATAAAATTTATAAGTATGGTGTTATGTAACTAAGATGATTAATATGATCATGTTGATAATTAATAAAGAGTTTATAGCTTATTTATCTCTAATACTATTAGTGTATCCTCTAACCTTGACATTTGTTTTTATCATTGTATCATCTTCACATTAATCTTACATCTCAAAGTCCTCTTTAACTCATCTTCACCACCATCATCATTGTTGTTTTTTATTATTATTATTATTTATAATTTATATAGTAAACTTTCCTATGGTTTGACCCCGGTTTTGCTAGGTTATTTATTACTTTTACACTCTTGCACTTGGGATAAGACATCAACTCTTTGATCATGTCAAGTTTTTGGCGCCATTGCTGGGGAGGTAAATTCTTCTATAAATTATAATATTTATTTTATTTCACTTTTTATTTTTTTCTCTAACTTTTTTTTCTTTTGTTTTGTTTCCTTTTTTTTTTCTTCCTCCTTTTATTTTCTTCCTACATGTGCATGAGATTCTGGTCACGTACATTAAGTGGTAGACTTTGTAGGGTATCCTCATTATTTTCAGAAAAAATGGGTGACGAAGATAACAAGTCACTTTATAATGAGAATAATGAGAATAACCAAGTTAAAACACTTATAGATCACATAAATCCTACAAGAACAAGTGCACCCTCATGCATAATTTTTCCTCTTTTAATTTTAAGCCAGGCATTATTCAACTTTTACCTTCTTTTTATGGCTTAGATCTAGAAAATTCATACTTGCATTTGAGAGAATTTGAAGAAGTTTGTGACACCTATAATAACTTAAATTATAGCATGAACACCATCAGATTAAAGCTTTTTCCTTTTTTATTAAAAGATAAAGCGAAAACATGGCTACAAAATCCTAAGTCAGGATCCATTCATGCTTGGGATGAAATGCAACAATAATTTTTAAAGAAGTTTTTTCCATCTCATAGAACAAACTCTTTCAAAAAACAAACTCTTTCAAAAGACAAATCACCACTTTCACTCAAAAACCAGGAGAAACATTTTACCAATGTTGGGATAGGTATCGAGACTTGCTTAATACTTGCTTTTATCATGGTTTTGAAACATAGAGATTGGTTTCACATTTTTATGAAGGGTTAACACCTAAAGATAGACAAATGATGGAATTGATGTGCAATTGAACTTTTGAAAATAAAGACCCTAACGAAGCAATGGAGTACCTAAACTTGCTAGCTGAAAATGCTTAAAATTGGGACACTAGAGGTACTTATGAGGCACCAGGTAAGACTCAACTTCATATATCTAGTGGAGGTATGTACAACCTTAGGGAAGATCATGATCTCGAAGCCAAATTTGAATCTTTAGCCAGAAAAGTTGAGGCACTAGAATTAAAAAAGAGTGGTCAATTAAAATTTGTTCAAGACTAGTGTCAAATCTGTGAAACCAATGAACATTCAACCAATGATTGTCCAACTTTGCCTTCTTTTAAGGAATGTCTCCATGAACAAGCCTATGCTTTAAACAGTTTTCAAAAGTCAAATCATAACCCATACTCGCAAATATACAACCCTGGTTGGAGAAATCACCCAAATTTTAGTTGGAAGAGTAGTAACAATAATGCACAAGCTTCATAGCCACCATTTCAAGCAAACCATAATTTTCAAAATTCTCATGGATATGCACCTCCTTATGCTCCACCTCTCAGAAGAAATCTTGAGAAAACATTGCATGCATTCATTGAAAAGTAGGAGACAATCAATACTCAAAATGCTCAAACCATGGCAAATCTAAAAGATGCTCTTGCAAAATTCACATCTACTCTCAATTTTCAAGAGAAAGGTAAGTTTCTATCTCAACTAGAATAAAATCCCACGGGGCAATACAATGCAAATGCAAGCAGTTCCACAAACCATCACATGGATCAAGTCAAATCAGTCATCACTCTTCGTAGTGGTAAGGTTATTGAAAAACCCACTCTTAACCTTCTGAGAAAGATGATGAGTTAATCTCCGAGGGTAAGGAAAGGGTTGAAGCTGAACATTGCAAAGAAAAGATTGATTCCCCGCCAGCACTTCCATTTCCTCATGCCATGACCAAACAAAGGAAAGTCAATCACAACTCTGAAATCTTTGAAACTTTTAAACATGTAAGGATCAATATACCTCTACTGGATGCTATTAAATAGGTACCTTCTTATGCTAAATTTTTGAAAGATCTACACTGTGAAAAGAAAACTGAATGTGAAAAAGAAAGCCTTTTTAGCCAAACAAGTAAGTGTCATTCTTCAGAACAATAATGCTTTGAAATATAAAGACCCTAGTTGTCCTATAATTTCATGCTTTATTGGAGAACATAAAATTAAAAGAGCTTTACTTGATCTCGAAGCTAGTGTGAATTTACTTCCATATTTAGTCTTTCAAAGTCTCAATCTAGGTGACTTGAAACCAACTTTTGTAACTCTGTTACTTGCTGATAGATTTGTAAAAATGCCTAAAGAAATAGTTGAAGATGTGTTAGTACAAGTTGATAAATTCATTTATCATGTGGATTTTATTGTACTAGATACACAAACTGTTGAATCATGTAATTTAATTTCTGTTATTTTAGGGTGTCCATTTCTTGCAACTTATAACGCATTGATTAATTATAGGAATGAACTGATGAAGTTATCATTTGGAAACATGACATTAAAGATGAATGTTTTTAACATTTGCAAACAATCTGAGATAATAATGATTTACAAGAACTGTACTTTATTGAAAAATTAGTTTATGATCAATTTGGAAACTAGATAATAATGATTTACAAGAACTGTACTTTATGACTAGAAAAGATCATTTCCCCTTACCTTTCATAGATCAAATCCTAGAAAGAGTTGCAGGTCATGAATTTTATTGTTTCCTAGATGACTATTCGAGTTATAATCAAATTGAAATTGCATTAGAAGATCAAGAGAAGACTACTTTTACATGTCCATTTGGTACTTTTGCATATCGAAGGATGCCTTTTGAATTATTTAATGCACTAGCCACGTTTCAAAGATGCATGCTTGACCGCTTTTATGATCAACTTGTTTTAACTCGCAAGTGCACGAGTGTGCGATGTAGCAATTAACTCGGTAAGATCGAGGTCATATCCACAGAGAGCTAGATCTGGAAATTAAGCTAAGTAACAAAAAACACTCAAGAGGAATTAAATTAACAATAACTTGGTTGAAAATAATTGATGGATTTGTTTTTAAAGATAAAAAAAAATGTAAATAGATTTTAAATGACAAGAAAAAGTAAGTCTTGGTCCAAATCAATTTTAATGGTGATGTATTGGTGATTTCTTCAACATATATAAGATAACTCAACCTAATATCAACGATGGTGATATTAGATCAGAAGATATTACAATGAAGATTAGAAAGATGAAGATTGATTATTGCTTAAGAATGAACAAGTACTTTCATATTAAGTAAGACATTGAATCAAGCAATCTCTATACCAAAACTAAAGTTTGTGCATAAAAATTCAAGATTATAACATTACCTAAATGATTTCTAAAATTTCTTTACAATAATAAATCATTCATGAAGAAAATAAGAAGATAAACATTAAGATTCATTCATATCCTAAAGAACTCACCTCAATCACCATTATCCTTGATTTGGATCCAAGAAAGAGTTTAGCCAACCATGATTATATATAAGAACACTTCAATAAACATGAAAGAACTTGAATCCAACTAAAATAATAAGTTTTACAAACTAAAGAACCGAAATCTATAAAGAAGAACACAATACAATTTCAGAAAAAATTCGGACACAAATCTGACTCTACCTTTGGACAGCAATTCGACCCTCTTAGTAGCTTTTTTTCGAGAAGTCTATTAGAGACATATTTATAGGCAATTTTGTCACCTTTCCAGAGCAGTAAAGAACAGCTCATTTGGACACCTGAGTCAAAAGTTATGGGCAAAACACAGAAAGGTGTTCTGAAAAATCAAATCAAGACAACTTTACAACTACTTTGGTGCACGTTTTTCTTCCTCATTTATGAGGTGTCTCCTTCTTCTTTTTGACCCAAAATAATGTTAAAATATCCCCTCCAGCTTTCCATCCATGTGCTTGCCTTCTTGGATCAATGGATTACCCAAAATAAATCAATTGTTATTTGTTGTGTGGACATGTAAGATCATGGATTGTGTTTGGGTTGATTTGAAGGTTGATTTGGGGTTGATTTAGGGCTGATTTGGGGTCGAAACATTAAAATAAACTTCATTACTAAAAAACACATCAATTATTATAAAAACAACCAAATAAAAACAATAAATACATATGTAAAATAAGAGACTTAATGACACTTTTGATGCACAATCAATGCATGCTTAGCATATTCAGTGATATAGTTGAATGTTTTCTTGAAATTTTTATGGATGATTTTTCTGTTTTTGGCGATTCATTTGATAATTGTTTGACTAACTTAGAAAAGGTTTTAAGCAGGTGTGAAGAGAAGAATCTTGTGCTAAATTGGAAAAAATGTCATTTTATGGTAACAAACAGCATTGTACTTGGTCATATTGTTTCATCAAAAGGAATTGAGGTTGACAAATCTAAAATCGAGTTAATTGCTAACTTGCTAATACCAAAATCTGTTAAAGATGTTAGATCATTCTTAAGACATGCTAGTTTTTATAGAAGGTTCATCAAAGATTTTAGTGTTATATCTAAGCCATTATGTACCATTCTAACAAAGGAAAATATTTTTTAATGGACTAAACAATGTGAAAAAGCCTTTGTTAAACTTAAAAACTTGCTTAGTTCAGCTCTTGTCATTCAACCTCCTGATTGGTCATTACCTTTTGAAATAATGTGACGCTAGTGATTATGTCGTGGGTGCTGTTTTGGGACAAAGAAAAGATAAGAAACCTTATGTGATTTACTATGCAAGTAAAACTTTAAATAATACTTGATTAGTACTTAAAAATACATTTTTATCAAGTTTTTGTATCATCATTTTGCATTTGAAGTATCAATAACTCCTTAACTAAAGTATGTAATATAACAACGTATCTAATAATATGAGATACCTTTAATTTATAGTAAATGTTCATTTTAAATGCAGGCCTATCATATAAATGAAAGGATTGTTATTATCATTGTTTAATCCTTACGTTAATCTTCCATCTCAAAGTTCTCAACAACTTTTCTTCTTTATTATTATTATTATTATTATTATTATTATTATTATTATTATTATTCCTTACATTAATATTTGATCTCCAAGTTCTCATCATCATCATCTTCTTCTCTACTATTACTACTACTATTACTATTATTACTACTACTACTACTACTACTATTATAATATTGTTGTTGTTGTTGTTATTGTTGTTGTTGTTACTATTGTTGTTGTTTATAATTTGTATAATTAACCTCCCTGTGGTTCGATGTTGATCTTGCCGGGTTATTTATTACTTCGACACTCCTGCACTTGAGAGAAGACATCAATCTTTTAGTCGTGTCAATACTCAAATGAATTACACCACGACTGAAAAAGAATTACTTGCAGTAGTATTTGCATGTGAAAAATTTAGGTCTTATCTTGTCGACTTACCTGTTGTTGTTTTTAATGATCATGCAGTTTTGAAATATCTTCTTTCAAAAAAGGATTCTAAGGCTAAACTAGTATGATGGATTTTGTTACTTCAAGAATTTGATATCACAATCAAAGACAAGAAAGGCACCGAAAATGTTGTTGCGGATCATTTGTCAAGATTGACAACAGATTTGAGATCTGATATCATACCAATCGATGACTACTTTCCTGATGAATTCTTATTTTCTGTCTCTACAATACCTTGGTTTGCTAATATTATTAATTTTCTTGTTTCAGGACATTTGTTAACTCATTGGAGTACCCAAGACAAAAGAAAGTTCTTCAACAAAGTAAAGAATTTTTATTGGGATAACCCTTATTTATTCAAATATTTTCCTGATAAAATATTTCAAAGATGCATTCTCGATAATGAGGTAAGTAGTGTCATTAAATTTTGTCTTTCTAAGGCATGAAGGGGTCATTTTTCATCAAGAAAGACAACTGTAAAAATCTTACAAAGTGGATTTTACTAGCCCACCATGTTCAAGGACTCACACGTATTCTGCAAGACTTGTGAAAATTATCAAAAGTTGGGTTCTATTTCAAAATGTCACATGATGCCTTTAAATCCTATTCTTGTCATTGAGATCTTTGACCGTTGGGGTATAGATTTTATAGATCCATTTCCTCATCATTTGGTTTCTTGTACATATTAGTCGCAGTAAATTATGTTTTAAAATGGATAGAGGCAATTCCAAGTCGCAACAATGATCACAAAATAGTGATATAGTAAAAGATTTGGAATCCCTTGAGCCATGATAAATGATGGTGGAACACATTTCTGCAACAAGTCATTTGAGTCTTTAATGAAGAAATATAGAATCACACACAAAGTTGCCACCCCTTATCACTTCCAGACAAGTGGATAAGTAGAACTTACTAATAGGGAGATCAAACAGATCTTGGAGAAAACAGTGAACCCTAATAGGAAAGACTTGTCTTTAAGACTTAATTATGCACTTTGGGCTTATCGAACTGCTTATAAAACATCATTAGGTATGTCACCTTATAGACTAGTCTATGGAAAACATTGTCATTTGCCTGTGGAACTTGAACATAAAGCTTATTGGGCTATTAATGCTTTCAATTCAAATCTTGATGATGCTAGGCAGTTGCGGAAATTACAAATAAATGAGCTTAAGAAAATAAGAAATGATGCATATGAAAATCCAAGAATTCATAAAGCAAGAATCAAAGAGTTTCATGACAAGAAAATACTGAGAAAAACATTCGATATTGGTCAAAAAGTGGGGCCTATGATATCGAGAATCCATTTATTTCCTGAAAAACTAAGATCAAGATGAAGTGGTCCTTTTATTGTGAAACATATTTATCCATATGGGGCCTATGATATCGAGAATCCAAAGATTGATATTGTTTTTCTCTCACATTGATTTTGTGTTTTCTTTTGGTGTGACCTTTGTTTTGCTAGTTTTTTTCCACCCCGGTCAAATGGCGGATAACAGTACTCCGTGACTTTAGTCGGTTCTTTCAGTTTCCCATAATAACTAATATCTATGTATATATTTGTTCAATTCTTTGCTCTTTCTCCCTTCTTTACATCTCTTCTCATTTGAAAATGGACACCACTCTTGAAAAATTGAAAAATTATTTTCCTACTCTGTCTCAGAATGCGATTACAAAAATTTACCATGCTAGATGTGCAAGATTAAGATTGTTAATGAACCATAGAATTCCTAAATATATTCACTAGCTAATTGAAGCAAATGTCCGTTTATCAGGCGAGTCCTCCAATTCTTTCATTTCATACATGCCTGGAACAGGTGAAAGCACTTTTATAAAGAAACGTCATGCAAAACGACTGCAAGTCTATCACAAATGTGCCAGATGGACTTGTAATGCAAAATGTCGTTATTTAGGAATGGTATCTGTAAATCGTGAAGATAAAATATAGTTCATTAAAGATGGTCTGAGTACGGAGTCTTTATATAATCTTCTATTGACTATTGAGATGTACCCTAGTGGAGATGTGCATCGAGCAATTTATGATTTATGGCCACAATTTCATAAAGAACATGCTCGACATAGTCTTGGGAATCTGACTCAAAAAGACCATGTTTGCCAGTTTTTAAGAAAACTTGATGGGAAGCCTATCCCCGACCCATAGAGGGCGTTTAAGTAGTTCTTGGATGTAAAACCAAGGGAAGATATAAGCCACAATCACAACTACTTGTACATACACATGTTTTTTTAAAAAATAATAATAATAAGAGAGAGAGAGAGAGAGAGACTCTAGCTGACCTACATATAGGTGGTATGATTGCATTTTCACTTTCTCATCTATAAATTCTTCTCTTCCTTTTCTTCATTTCTACTCAACCCACATATTCCACAGATATCAAAGTGTGTACAAATGACAAGTTCCTCATGTCATCAAATATGAAATATTTGTGTTTTTTATGGATCTAGTCCTTGGAAAGAAAAGAAGTTTTTAGAATTAGTAAATCATCATGGTCAGGTATTAACTACAAGAAAGATTCGTTTAGTGTATAGAGGAGGTAGCCTTGGGTTAATGGGGGGTGTGTCAATAGCTGTATTTTTAGAAGGTAGTCAAGTTTTGGGGGTTGTCCCCAAAACTTTAGCACAAGGGGACATTATTGGAAACACAATTGGAGAGGAACTACAGGTCTCCACAATGTCTGATCGAATGAACACAATGTTTAAACATGTTAATGCCTTCATTGCCTTGCCAGGTGGTCTGGGTACATTGGAAGAGATCTTTCATATTTCCTCTTGGACCTAAGTTCACATTCACCATAAACCTATAGGTTTGTTAAATGTTAATGGTTATTATGATAAATTGTTGTCTTTTCTTGATCATGTTATGGAACATGAATTCCTAACGTCTTCAACATGACAAATTATAATCTCTACTACTACTATTGAGCAATTGATTGTCTAACTATAATCTTTCACTCTTATAATTGATCCCTCTATGAGTCGCATAAATTGGTCAACTAAGGACAGCCATAAAAAGCTTACATTGGATTTGGGCCTTCGTTTGTGAAACCTTGTGTTTTATTATTTTGTTTTGTTATTTCTTATATTTGTTTAAGTGTGTTTTAGGTTTGTCAGTGTTCGTTATTTCAAGTGATATCTTCTATACTTTCTCTTTCTACCTTAGAACATTGAGGACAATGTTTCGTTTTGGTTAGGGGGAAGGGGTAGTAGTTGATACTTACGAAAAAAAAACTTTACTAGTTGTGTTTTCTATTTGCAAAACTATTGTTACTATGATGGAAGAGCCAAGGAATTCTTTTGTTAAAGTGACTCTTGAGACGTATCCTAATAAACATTCTTAATAAGTTCTATTATAATACTTCTTGAAATATTTAGGTTTACAAACTCTTGCATTATTATTTATTGCTTCTGCTCAAATGCTCATTAAAACAAGTATTTTTAAACCTTCATTTTCACACACACACTTTAACATATGATTGTTGATTGCATATTAGATTATTACATTATTTGTTCTTTGTTAAAGGTAACAACTAAAGGAAAGGGATAGTATATATTTTGCAAAAAAAAAAACAAAGAAAAAAAAGATAATAAAATAAAAAAAGGAAATAAAAACGTAGATATGTTTGGTTTCGTAGCCTCCCTAACCTAAGCAATTAAGCCTGAAGGAGTGTTATAACACCTATTACCCTAAAGTCAACTGACTTACGAGCTATTGGCCCAACACTTGTTACATAGGTTAAAGAGAAAAGCTTAAGGGAATCAAACATTGCACTATCTACGTATCAGTATCTATAACCTAAGTTATTAAGCTTGAAGGGGTGTCTCAACAATTAATGCCCTAAGACCAATTGGTCTGGGAGTCATTAGCCGAAAGTTCATTATATGGGTTCAAGATGCATTGCGTTTTACGTTATATGTATAAAATAATAATAATAATTCCAACCAAGGAAGTTAACTTTAAAATTAGAACATAATATTGTTTTCTTCTAATAAAAGCCTCATCATCTATGTTTTCATACATTGAGCACAAAAAAAAAAGGTTTATCAATATCTTGTTTTAATAATATGAAGTGGATATATAAATTAAATGATGAATGTCTTGCTTTAGAGAACTTGTAAATTATTTTTCTATTTTAACGCTTTGATTACTATGGACTGGTAATAAGCTGGTTGAGGGCTGTGATTAGTACTTAAAAGTGCATTTTTACCAAGGTTTTATATCATCATTTTGCACTTAAAGTATTAATAACTCCTTAACTAGAGCATGTTTTATAAAGACAAGTCTGATAATATAAGATACATTTAATTTATGGTAAATGCTAATTTTATATGCAAGCATTCTCACAATTCAAAGGATTGATTGTTGTGATTAACTATTGGAAGTGAAAGGATAAAGAAAAGGCTAAGCTTACGAAGGAGATGCCGATTCACTTGAAATTCAAACACTGTTCAGTCATCCGATCATATCTACAGCTACAGATCTTGGATTTCATATTAATTTATATGGTTGGAAAGATAAGAAATAGGCCTACAACTTTCATGGGTATAGAAAGACCTAAATTTTCCATTTTCAATTTCAAAGTTTGGTAAAAAAAGAGAAGTCCGAATCTGTCTTGCAATCTAGCCCAAACACTACCCAGAATTTTACCCATAATTGGAGTTCTAAAAGTCCAAATGATTTGAAATTTGGTGGGTGGAAGGAAAAGCCAATTTCCAACAACTTTCATGAGAGGACCGGCTCAAATTCGGATGGTAGAAATGAGATTTTATCCAGACAAGAGCATGAGGGCTATCTACCATGTCCGCCAGCAGCACAACTTAGTATTTTAGACATATCTTGAGTTGTGGTACTCCAAATGATCTGAAATTTGATGGGTGGAAGGAAAAGACAATTTCAACAACTTTTATGAAGAACACTTTGCCAAATTTTGATTGCATCAATGTCAATTTAGCCAGCCAAAGTGCTTGAGTGATGTTGTCCACCAAGTCCACTAATCAATAGTTGACCACTACATTAATTATCAATTACCACATGAATAGTTCTGAATTTTAGCCTATAAAAGAAGGCATTTGCCATTCATTTCCGCATCTTGTTTTCTATATTAAGATCATGTTCTTGCTCTCTCTCTTTATATTTTTGTAATGCTTAAGTTTTGCTTTCATTAATCTCTTGTTCATCTTTTTCATTTCATTTACTATACTTAATTAACTTATATCACGTTTATATTTTTGTATTTTTTCTTTAAGTTTTTCTTCTTCATAATGTCTAGCTAAGTTAATTATGTCAAGGTGAAAAGGTTTCACTAATGGTGTTGAGATAAGTATAATATAAACTCAATATGGACTTCAATGTTTGTATCCTAAACAACTTGCTATTAACATGTATTATCATTTTTATCTTATTAATTCTTAATACCTTACTTGTTAAATGGTTAATCTAGATTTGTGTTATATAACACTTGGTATATCAAATACTTGATCCTTCATAGTCATCGCCCAACATCGTTATTATGAGAAGAACTTGATTTGTTGTCAATAGAAGTTAGCATCATGAATACTTGATAAAATTTACAAGTATGGTGTTATGTAACTAAGATGATTAATATGATCATGTTGATAATTAATAAAGAGTTTATATCTTACTTATCTCTAATATTATTAGTGTATCCTCTAATCTTGACATTTGTTTTTATCATTGTATAATCTTCACATTAATCTTACATCTCAAAGTCCTCTTTAACTCATCTTCACCACCATCATCATCATTGTTGTTGTTGTTGTTCTTATTATTATTATTATTTATAATTTATATAGTTAACTTCCCTGTGGTTCGACCTCGGTCTTGCCGAGTTATTTATTACTTTGACACTCCTACACTTAGGATAAGACATCAACTCTTTAATCGTGTCAATAAACTTGACTAATCAAAGCAAAAAAAAAAAAAGCAATACAAAGAGAGAAAGCAAGGGCAGGATCTTGATGTGAAAACCAAGATGCCTAAATGAATGGCAAATGCCTCCTTTTATAGGCCAAAATTGAAAATTATTGATTTGATTACTAATTGATGAGTGAGAGAATTCTCATAAAAGTTGTAAGAAATTCTCAATTAAATAGACCTAAATCCGAGATCTACAGCTTCAGATATGATCAAATTACCGAACAGTGTTCCGGTTTGGACTGCACCAACATTTTTTTTCTAAGTTTGGTCATCTCTTTGTCTTTTCAATTTCAGTTCTTAAACTCATCAATTAATCATTTTATTTATGTTATAGGTCTGCATTTAAGATAAACATTTACCATAAATTAAAGATATCTTATATTATTAAATATGTTATTATAAAACATGCTTTACTTAAGGAGTTAATGATATTTCAAGTGCAAAATGATGATACAAAACCTTGATAAAAATACACGTTTAAGTACTAATCAGTGATCCCCTTACCCGAGATCCTAACATACACTAAATGTATGCTAGTCAATACATCTTGATCCCCTTACCCGGGATCCTAACATACACTAAATATATGCTAGCCAATACATGATTGATTTTTTTATCTGGGATCCTAACATACACTAAACGTATGTTAATCCAAGCATGGTGATCCCCTTACCCGAGATCCTATCATACATCGAATATATGCTAGTTCACGCCTCAAATCACACTTCTTATATTTTCTTTGTCAATGATAATTTCAACACTTGGCAATTTACATAATAACTGTTTACCTTGAATACATATACATTCAAAATACTATCCAAAATATCAACATCATTACACAAACTTTCCTCCTTTCTCCTAATACCCAACATTCGGTAATTCACGTCTCACATCAATAACATATTAAATCATAGAATTTAAGTAGAAAGTATAGGTGCAGATCACCAACCTGCAATAGAAGCTCTACTCGTGCTCCCTTGCTACTGCTGTTGCACAACACCCGTGGTCCCTCGTGGTAGTCATAGGCATAAACTCATAAGTGATCCTTATTCAAGGATATATTTCATACTAACCATATTAACAAACAATATTGGTATTTCTTTCCATTATTCCTTTCTTCATATTGTATGTTATTTCATTTCATCTATTTAAATAATCATCCTTTATCCAACCATGGTTATCATTCTTTTTATTATATTTAAATAGTTACTGTTTAAACCTGGAACTATTACTGTCTGACCTCTTCTCATATTTATAACTATATCTAGAATTATAGAACTTTGTTTCAAGCAAGATTGGTCTCATTGGAAAGCTAAGACACGAGGCTACAAGTTCTTTAGGGAAGGAGAACCTAGTTTTGCCTCTAAGATAGTCAAAATCGCTCATTAACAAACATTTGGACTGTTATTGTCTAGATATTGAACTATTATTGTCTAGACATTGAACTGTTACTGTCTATATACTGAACTGTTACTATTTAGATATTGAACTATTACTGTCTAGACATTGAACTGTTATAGTCAAACCGTTACTATCTAGACATTGAACTGTTATTATCTTGAACTGTTACTGTCTTTATATTGAACTGTTACTATCTAGACATTGAATTGTTACTATCTAAATACCAAATTGTTACTGTATAGACATTGAACTATTACTATCGAACTGTTACTGTCTAGATTTTGAACTATTATTGTCTAGCTATTGAACTATTACTGTCCAACTGTTACTGTCTAGACATTGAACTGTTATTGTCCAACCGTTACTGTCTAGATATTGAATTGTTACTATCCAACTATTACTGTCTAGACATTGAACTGTTACTATTTAGATATTGAACTGTTACTGTTTAGATATTGAATAGTTATTGTTCAACCTCTCCTTAAATTTTAACTATATCTAGAATTATAAAACTCTATTTCAAGCAAGATTTGTCTCGTTGGAAAGATAAGACATGGGTCTACAAGTCCCTTAAGGAAGGAGAACCCAGTTTTGCCCCGAAGATAGTCATAATTGCTCATAAAAAAATCAGACTTACTACTTTATAGGGTTTGTCATGACCTAGTCTCGGTTGATACCCATAACTAGAGTTCTATAGCTCCAAATTGAGCAAGATCAATTTTCTTAGTTAGCTAACATCCAAAACTACAATTTCTATAAAGGAACCTAGTTCTCCCTCATCTTCCTATCTGAAATCTTACTGAAAGTTAGGAGACGAGTTTGTCCAGATTTATCACCCCTCCTTCCCTTCACACATAACTTTCACAAACTACATTTTCTAGGTAAATTATTATGGTTTCACATCCCCAATCACAGACCACACATGAATTTACTTAATTTTTACAACAAATACCTTTCCCCCAATTCAAGTCTAAGAAACCTAATCTATAATTCACATCAAGGCATGAATTCATTATCGAATTTGAAATGACTTATAAGATCATGTTTATAACAGCTTACCCAGTAAGAGTTAAGGTTTTGATCTTCAACTTCCTCCTTTCTTATCTAATGACAACCAGCCCTCCATCATCTTTTCTTGTTTAATTTCCTTGTTAATCCCTCGCCCACAAGTGTTTATTCCATCTATAAACCCTTAATCTTGGATGGGTTCTTGAAATTTTGGTGTTTCTCTCTTGATTTTGTAAGAATGAATACAAAAACTCCCTCTTTTATTTCCTTATGATTTCTGCAGATTTTTGATGAGAATAAGAGCATTTATGCTCTATAATTTTTTTATTTGCATTTAGGCCCCCACATCTTTTTTTTTCTTTTTATAATTAAGTTATACCTCTTTTCATTTCTTATAATTTCACCCCCATAACTTTTAGTTTAGTTTATTTTCTTTAATTTAATCTAGCCCTCAACATTTTTGGGTTGATTTATAATGTCTCAAAATATTTCGTCCAAAAACTTATCTCCAAAAATTTTTGAATTCTCATTTTTATTTAACCAAATGCATGATTTTTTTCATTTTTATTTCTCATGTAGTTAGTCTGCAATCTCATGCAACCTTTATTTTTCCCTGGGTTTACATTTGGACTTCTAGAACTTGAAATATGGGTTGAACATAAAACAGTGTCTAGGCTACAGGATGGATTCAGACTTCTACGTTATTGCTAAGATTTGGACTTCCAAACAGCAGTATTAAGTCTTGTCGTCCTATGAAAGTTTTTGTTATATGTCTTAGCTTTCCATCCATATAAGGCAGACCTAAATTCAAGTTCTATAGCTCCAATTATGATTCAATTACCGAACAGTGTTCTAGTTTGGACTCAACTAACATCTCTTTTCTAAGCTTCACCCTCTCTTTGTCCTTTCAATTTTAGTACTTCAACTCATTAATCAATACTTTTATTTATATGATAAGCCTGCATTTAAGATGAATATTTACCATAAATTAAAGGTATCTTATGTTATTAAACTTCTTAATATAAAATATACTTTAGTTAAGGAGTTACTGATACTTCAAATGCAAAATGATGATATAAACCTTGATAAAAATACACTTTTAAGTACTAATTACACCCCCCAACCAGCTTATTACTAGTCCCTGGTAATCAAAATGTTAAAGTAGAAAAATAATTTGCAAATTTCAGAAAGTAAGGCATTCATCATTCAACTTTCATTAATCTATCCAGATAAACAAACTCTCATTAAATTTATATATCTGCTCAATACCTCTTAAACATGATATTAATAAACCTTTCTTTTGTGCTCAATATATCAACATATAGTTATGAGGCTTTACCTAGAAGAAAACAAAATTTTGTTCTAATGTTTAAGGTTAACTTTCTTAGGTTGGGATTATTATCTTTTATTTATTTTTTCCTTTTCTTTTATATATATAATGTATATACAGATAACATAATACATCTTTAACCTATGTAACGAGCTTTTGACTAATGATTCCTAGACCAGTTGGTCTTAGGGCATTAGGTTGGTCTTAGGGCATTAGGTTTTGAGACATCACTTCAAGCTTAATAACTTGGGTTGCAGATATTGATACATAAATAATGCAGTGTTTGATTCACTTAATCTTTTCTCCTCAATCCAGTAACAAGCGTTGGGTTAATAGCTTCCAAATCGGTTGACTTTAGTGTATTAGGTGTTAAAATACACATTCGAGCTTAATTGCTTAGGTTAAGGAGGTTACGAAACCAAACTTATCTACGTTTTTATTGTCAATATTTTTTTTGTTTTTTATTATTTATTTTATTTTTTACAAATTATATACTATCAATTTCTCTTAGTTGTTATCTTTAACAAAAAAAAACATAAATAATGTAATAATTCAATGTGTAACCCACAATCATATGTTAAAATATGTGTGAAAATAAAAGTTTAAAAATACTTATTAAATGATTATATGAGCAGAATCAATGATAATGATGTGAGAGTTTATAAACCTGAATATTTCAAGAAGTATTCTAATAGACCTTGTTATGAATATTGTAAATAACCATTGAAAAATATTCACCAAGATATGTCTCAAAAGTCAATAAAATTCCTCCTTACTCTGTTATATTAGTAGCAACAGTTTTGCAAATGGTTATGAAATAGAAAACACAGTTAGTTTTTTTTTTTAATATCAACTACTACTCTCTCCTCGTAACCAAAATGAGACATTGTCCTCGATGTTTTAGAGTAAAAAGATAGAGTATAGAAAACATCACTTGAAACAACGACTATTGACAAACTTGAAACACATTTAAACAAATATAAATAACAATAAAACACAAATATTATTTTTTACTAAATAAGACTCAAATTGAAGTTGTGATTGTGGCTCACATCTTCCCTTAGTTTTACTTCAAAGAACGGCTTAAACGTCCTCTATAGGTCAGAGATAAGCTTCCCATCTAGTTTTATTAAAAACTGACAAATAGGTCTTTTTTTAGCCAGATTCCCAAGACTAAGTTGATTATGTTATTTATGAAAATGGGACCATAAATCATGAATTGCATGATGCACATCTCTACTAGGATGCATCTCAAGAGTTAATAGAAGATTATCTAAAGACTCCTTACTCAGGACATCCTTAATGAATTGTATTTTATCTTTATGGCTTATAAATACAATTTCTAAAGAATGATATTGTGCATTACAAGTCCATCTAGCATATCGAAGACAGACTTTCAGTCGTTTTGCACGACGTTTCTTTACAAAAGTGCTTTTACCTGTCCCAGACATGTATGAAATAAAATAATTGGAAGACTCACTTGATAATCGAACCTTTGCTTCAACTAGCTAGTGAATCTCTTTAGCAATTCCATGGTTCATTAACAATCTCAATCTTGGACACCTAGCTCAGTAAATTTTTGTAATCACATTTTAAAGCAAAGCAGGAATATACTTTTTTAATTTTTCAAGAGTGATGTCCATTTTATAAAATGAGAAGTAGAAAAGAGATGTAAAGAAAAGACAAGGAACAAGGAATTCAACAAATATAAACACAAATATTAGTTATCATGGGAAACTAAAAGTACAAAAGTCACAGAGTTCCTTTATCCGCTATTTAACTAGGTTGAGAGAGACTAGTAAACCAAGAGTGAAAAGAGAAGATAAAATAAAAATTATAATTTATACAAGAATTTACCTTCCCCGCAACGGCGCTAAAAACTTGACACGACCAAAAGATTGATGTCTTCTCCCAAGTGTAGGAGTGTCGCAGTAATAAATATCTTAGTGAGACCATGGTTGAACCACATGTAGGCTAACTTTATAAATTATAAATTATAAATAACAACAACAACAACAACAATAATAATAATAAGATGAAGAAGAAGTTAAAGAGGACTTTGAGATTGTAAGATTAATGTGAGGATAAAATAATGATAAAAACAAATGTCAAGGTTAGAGGATTCATGAATGCTATTTCAAACAAGTATGGTATAAACTCTTTTTATTATTCAACTAGAAACCACACACAAAGGAGGTTCCAATTGGATGATTTGTCATTAGTAACTCATTATAAATTGTTAACATGATCATATTAATTATCTTATTGAAGTAACACCAAAATTTTAAATATTGTTAGGAATTCATGATGCTAACTTATATTAACAAAAAATTAAGTTTCTTTCATATCACAGGTACGGTTGGGCTATGAAAGTGCCAAGCATTTATTGTACCAAGTGTTATACAACACAAATCTAGATTAACCATTTAAAAAGCAAGGTATTAAGACTTAATAAGATAAAAATGATAAAATATGTTAATAGGAAGTTGTTTAGGATATAAGCATTAAAGCCCATATTGAGTTTATATTATACTTATTCTTACACCATTAGTGTAACCTTTTTACTTTGACATAGTAAACTTAGGTAAATATAATGAAGAAGAGAAACATAAATAAATAAGATATATGTTAACTAAGTAAAGAAAAGGAAATGAAAAGCATAAACAAGAGATTGATGAAAGCAAAACTTAAGCATTAAAAAAATATAAAGAAAGAGAGCAAGAACATGATCTTAATCTAAAAATCAAGATGCCTAAATGCATGACAAATGCCTCCTTTTATAGGCTAAAATTTGAAACTATTAATTTGTTGACTAATTGTTGAGTAGGTGGCCACATCTTGACTTTGTGACAATTCTTATCTTCTTGTCTAAACAAAATGTCATTGCTAATGTCAGTATTTAAACACATTATCCATATAAAAGTTCTAGAAAATTGTCTCAACTTTCTAACAAAAAAAAATCATTGCATTTGGACTTCTAAACTTGAGATATGGGTTGAACACTAAATAGTGTTTGGGCTGTCGAACAAATTTGGGCTTCTCCGTTGTTGCTATAATTTGAACTTAAAAATGGTCTTTTTGAATCTTAGCCTCTTATGAAAGTTTTAGGCCTATATCTTAGCTTTCCATCAATATAGAGCAAACCTAAATCCAATTTCTATAGCTCCAGTTATGATCCAATAATTGAACGGTGTTGTTATTTGGATTTAACCAACATCTATTTTCAAAGCTTAGCTCTCTCTGTCTTCTCAATTTCAGTAGTTAAACTCATCAATCAATCCCTTGATATATTTGATAGGTAATTAGTACTTAAAAGTGCATTTTTATCAAGGTTTTATATCATCATTTTGCACCTGAAGTATCAATAACTCCTTAAATAAAGCATGTTTTATAATAACATATCTAATAATATAAGATACCTTTAATTTATGGTAAATGTTCATTTTAAATGCAGGCTTATCACATAAATGAAAGGATTGATTGATGAATTTAAGAACTGAAATTGAAAGGACAAAGAGATGGCCAAACTTAGAAAAGAGATGTTGGTGTAGTCCAAACCGAAACACTGTTCGGTAATTAGGTCATATCTCAAGTTATAGATCTTGGATTTAGGTCTACTTTATATGGATGGAAATGTAAGACATAGGCCTACAACTTTCATATGGAGCCCAAGATTTAAAAATGTCATTTTCAAGTCCAAATTATAGCAATAACAAAGAAGTCTAAATCTGTCCTACAGTCCATGCACTGTTTAGTGTTTGACCCATATCTGGAGTTCTAGAAGTCCAAATGACCTCCATTAGTTTTTTCCAAGAAAGCTGAGACAATTTCCTACAACTTTCATGTTTTCAAGTGGTTTCAATTTGAAGTTATCAATGACATTTTGGGCAGACAAGAGAAGATAAAAATTGTCACCAAGTCAAGAATTGGCCACCCACTTATTAATTAGTCATCAAATCAATAGTTTCCAATTTTGGCCTATAAAAGGACTCATTTTCCATGCATTTAGGCATCTTGGTTTCCAGATCATGATCATGCTCTTGCTTTCTCTCTTTGTATTTTTGTAATACTTAAGTTTTGCTTTCATTAATATCAAGTTTATGCCTTTCAATTCCTTTTCTTTACTTAGTTAACTTTTATCTTATTTATGTTCTTATTTTGTTTATTTATTTTTCTTTCTTTTATCATGTTTAGCTAAGTTTATTATGTCAAGATGAAAATGTTACACTAGTGGTGTAAGAATAAGTATAGTGTAAACTTAATATGGACTTTAATGTTTGATACTAACATGTTTTGTATTTGTTATCTTGTTCACTCTTTAATACTTTATTTATTAAATAACAAATCTAGATTTATGTTCTATAATACTCGGTATAACAAATACTTGGCACTTTCATAGGTCATACTTATGGTATAACCGTCTGCTTGACCGCTTTTTATGATCGGCTTGTTTTAACTCGCAAGTGCACGAGTGTGCGATGTAGCAATTAACTCGGTAAGATCGAGGTCATATCCACAAACAGCTACATCTGGAAATTAAGCTAGGTAACAAGAAAAAAACTCAAGAGAAATTAAATTAACAATAACTTGGTTGAAAATAATTGATGGATTAGTTTTCAAAGATGAAAAAGTGTAAATAGATTTTAAATGACAAGAAAAAGTAAGTCTTGGTCCAAATCAATTTTAATGGTGATGTATTGGTGATTTCTTCAACATATATAAGATAACTCAATCTAATATCAACGATGGTGATATTAGATCAGAAGATATTACAATGAAGTTTAGAAAGATGAAGATTGATTATTGCTTAAGAATGAACAAGTACTTTCATATTAAGTAAGACATTGAATCAAGCAATCTCTATACCAAAACTAAAGTTTGTGCATAAAAATTCAAGATTATAACATTACCTAAATGATTTCTAAAATTTCTTTGCAATAATAAATCATTCATGAAGAAAATGAGAAGATAAACATTAAGATTTATTCATATCCTAAAGAACTCACCTCAATCACCATCATCCTTGATTTGGATCCAAGAAAGAGATTAGCCAACCATGATTATATATAAGAACACTTCAATAAACATGAAATAACTTGATAAACATGAAAGAACTTGAATCAAACTGAAATAATAAGTTTTACAAACTAAAGAACCGAAATCTATAAAGAAGAACACAAAACAATTTCAGAACAAATTCGGACACAAATCTGACTCTAACTTTGGACAGCAATTTGACCCTCTTAGAAGCCTTTTCTGAAAAAGTCTATTACAAACATATTTATAGAAAATTGTGTCAAATTTCCAGATCATTAAAGAACAGCTCATTTGGACAACTGAGTCAAAAGTTATGGGCAAAACACCAAAAGGTGTTCTGAAAAATCAAATCAGGACAGCTTTGCAACCACTTTGGTGCACGTTTTTTTTCCTCATTTATGAGCTATCTCTTTCTTCTTTTTGACCCAAAATAATGTAAAAATGTCCCCTCCAGCTTTCCATCCATGTGCTTGCCTTCTTGGATCAATGGATTACCCAAAATAAATCAATTGTTGTTGTGTGGACATGTAAGATCATGGATTGTGTTTGGGCTGATTTGAAGGTTGATTTGGGGCTGAATTTAAGCATCAAATAAGTATACAAATATACCTATTATTTGGGCTAAGATTTACATTGAAACCTTGAGTGTTTAATGGTTGAAGTTTGCACACAACATAAGGCAAGTTTGGGCTTAAAATAGATCATATGATATTATTTTCTAGAATTGGAATAGAATTGATTTTTGGGACAAATTTGGAGCACTTATTTGAACCAAGATTTGCTTCAATCTTCAACTAAATGTCTCTTCAATTGTTTGTTCTGAATTCCGACGTTGAATTTCCTGAATTAATTCATTTAAGCTCCAAATCCTATCGAAACATTAAAACAAACTTCATTACTAAAAAGCACATCAATTATTATAAAAAAAAACCAAATAAAAACAATAAATATATATGTAAAATAAGAGACTTAATGACACTTTTGATGCACAATCACACCCCCCAACTTAGATTTTTCTAGTCCTCAAGCAAAACAAAACATAAAACCTTTGAAATAAAAAGAATAATAACAATCCTAATTAGGCTCGATTGATCACACTTGAAGGACCTATCATGCAAACATTGGTATCTTTAACTTAGTGTACACAATAGCAAATAAAGAAAAATAAGCATACTCACATTCTCTAAATCAAACATCCATACAAAATTTCCAAATTCAGTCATATTTATCGTGCAACCAACATAATTGATTCATACGAAAACTCAACTTGTAATCTTCCCTTCTCACCAACACAAACAAGGTAGCAAACTAGAGAAATATCTATATATTTTTTTTCTTTCTTTTTTCTTTCTTTGTTTTTTTTTTTGAAGATATGATTTATTCTTTGTCTTTAAGTAATCACTTCCCTTTTGACGCGAATACAAACATTTGTGATGAATGCACCTGGTTACTCACAAAGTCACAAACTTAAAGTGCTTTGCATACTCATATTTTAAGCTTCCGTTTGACGTAAAGATAAATATTTGTGATGAATACCCCTAGTTACTAAGCAACTCAAAACATTGGAGTAGATAGAACTTTGTACACATTTATTTATTTATTTGTGTAATAATTATTACTCTATTTACTTAAACCTTGTTTAGGACTGGATCAAAAGGGATAATCACAAGTAAAGCATTATACTCATCTTTCATGCATAATCACACAACTCACACAACTTTTACAAGGAAAGATGTACTTCAGTAATCTTAAAAAAAGTATGCTATATCTTGCTTTATAAGATATTATCTATCCCAAATTAAAGCATGCAATGTTCAACATAATAATGAATCCAAAAATGTAATGATGATCCTAAACAAGTCTCATTCACATACGAATGCAAGTTTTGTTTTTTTTTT
>NW_011499995.1:526003-622178 GCF_000495115.2 Populus euphratica | reverse complement strand
TGAATTAAATCATTTGATTTTTTTTTCTGGACGCAGTTCATAATCTAAAAAAATTAAGCAATCCTCTTCCTTTCCTTTGGATCATAAACAAATTAGTGGAAGAATTAAATGAAATTCATATTTGGCACTTTCTCTCGTAAGAATGGAAGTGCTATGCAAATTGATGAGGTCAGATAACTTCACAAGATAACAGGACTGATCTTTATGCCGGTGAATAGAATGTGGGTGATGTACCTGTAGAACAATTATTTCCTTTAATTAAAGTGACGATTATCTGATAATTAAGATAATTTATAGAAAACTTGTAGCAATTGCAAAACTAAAAAAGGACGGCAAGTTTGAAAATGTTTCCAAGCCTGCACCTGATCCTCCAGGAATAATGCCGTGATCTCAAGATCTTTGTTCTTTTCGAAAGTACCAAAGTGGGTATCATGAAAGCACTCACAGAAGCATTGAAGAACAATAAAGTGTTCAGCAGAAGATAGCAGGCGTGCTGTGCTTCAAACTCAAGAGGCCAGTGAACAAGGAAGAGCAGGTCGGTTGCATGCTTGATTGACGAAATAATGTGGATAAAATCCTTATTAATTTGGATGATGTTTTGACTAAACTGTAGCCTCACAACATGACAAAGCCATGGTTATCAGAGGTGAGATTTCAAAGACCGATCATCCCACTTGATGTCCTATTTGAACACGAGTAGTGGGACTTGCTGATCAAAACGATTGCCGGTGACCTCATCGAGTCTCCCACGTTGAGACCCGTGGCAGAGGAGGCTTGCGGAGAATGTGGAAGAAACATCCAAAGTGAGTGGCAAAAGAATAGTCGTTTCCACTGAATGCCATATCCAGGTTTTGTTTGCGTTTAATTTGAATTTACATTTTAATTTGAATGATTATCAATAATGATTATCTTATTGATCCACTAATCTATTCTATATATATTTTTTTTAAAATAGATGTCAGAGAGAAGAAGGGAGTTATACATATTTTCTATAGTAATTCATCATAAGATATTATTGATGATAACACTACGCAAATCGATCCTACCATTTTATTTTCGCATTATATATAGAATACTATAGCTTTTATTCTTTCATGTTCACCTTACTGGATATCTTCAAATGGTCTATATAAAACATAGTTTACTTGAAATCTCTGTACCGTCTAGTAACTGCTTTCAAAATGTAAGCAAGCAAATTTAGAATGAATACTCCAAGGCTACATGTTTTTTGTCGGGCAGTGTAAAAAAATCATCTGAACCTAGAAAAAAAAAGTGAAGTTAATTTTTGATAGAGTTGTAAAAACTGAAGGTTGGATTTGAGTTCTTTTGTTTTGTTTGTTGCATATAGCCTTAAAGACTTTATTTTTTTAGGCTTTATGCTAGGCTTGAGGTTGACGATCTGTTGGAATACGAGACCATTCATATCTAATTTAGTAAATTAAAGTAGGGAAAAAAATATATAACAAAGAGAAGGGGGAATATGTGTTTTTGATTGTTATTTAGGTTCCAAGTTGTATGCTTTTGACCTGGTGATCCTCAAAATTGATAGACTTTTGATAGTAAGGTTCCAAATTGTTTGCTTTTGACCTGGTGATCCTCAAAATTGATACACTTTTGATAGTAAGGGGATATGGTTGCGAAAGCATGGCAATGATAGAGGCTACAAACCTACTTCAAAGAATGACTTTTCACAGCACAATTATCTTACTATGCGCAAATAATGATATGCATATCGAGGGGGTAAGACAGCGCCCACAGCAGGCTAGAGCGGCGCCTACAAGAGGGAAAAGGATGCACATGTTTTCATAAGAATTCAAGTGCATGGGAGAGAAGTGGCTGGGCTACAACAGGCTAGAGTGGCCTTGGGTTAGGCTAGGGTAAGGGGCTTTTGCTGGGCTACCCCTTCTTGTCCCCGTCTAGCCTGTGGCTGGGAGCTTCGGCTGAGCTACCCCTTCTTCTCCCCGGCTAGTCTTCAGTTGGGTCTTGGGTTTAGCATATTTTGCTTGCCCATCAATTTTAATCATAAGAGAACGAGAGAGTGGATGGTCACTAAGGCTCTGGTACAGTTAAAGAACCGTCTAAGAAATTTTTTTTTTGTTAGATGAGAGCTCGTATATGATTTATATTAATGTTTCAAATATATGTACGGTTTATTTTTTTGGAGGAACAAATTATGTGAACGGTGAAAAAATATGCTCGCAATTCCCTCGCTAGCTTATTTGAAGCCCTAGCTGAAGAGAACGGATGTTGCATCTTTTATATCATTCAAGGGCTTAAGGATTATTGTAACATCTAAATCCAAATTTTTGGTTCCAAGCTAAGATTAATTCACTGCAAATTCAATCTAAGTATTTAAAAAAGAGTCATAAGAAAATTGTTTTTTTTCTTTTAATTCTTGTAGCCACCGTGATTCTTTTTTCATCAAACTAAGAATTTTAGTTTTTTATCTTAAATTTTGAATTTTAAAAAATAAAAATAGTAAGTGATTCTCTCTCCTATTATTTTTAATTATAATTTGTTCATGGAAGGATTAAGAGAGAGAAAGAAATTATGGTTTACAAGGATTAAAAATTTATGTTGTTAAAATTGATTTATGATTATCAAGAGTTTAATGTTAGATGATTAATTAGTATTTTGTTAAAAATAAGGATTTATGAGTTGATTTGTTTAAATTAATTTTTACAGGTTAAGAAATTTATTTTTACCTTACTAGAAAATCTGGACAGAATAGTCTTGAGGTTGAAGATGATCAAATTTTATTTTGGTCATTGATTTATGAAAATCACAGTTTAGTCCCTAAACTTTGAAAAATTATAATTTGACCCCTAAATGTATTTTATGATTCTAGATAGTGTAATTATGAGATTAAGGATGATGAATCTCAATTTGATAATTGATTTGAAATATTTTTAGTTTGGTCCCTTGATTTTGGGAATTTACATTTTAGCCCCTAAACTTTATAAAAGTTATAGTTTGGTCCCTGGTTTGTTCTAGAAAGAATTAAGGATGGTTTATAGGTGATATTTCAGTATGGTTATGTGTTTACAGTTTGGTTTAGTTTTGGTAAAATTACGTTTTGGTCCTTATTTTGGATAATTGTCGTTTTAGTCTCTAAACTTAGGAGACCAAACCTGGTTTTCTTTTATGCATTAGAATCTTTTATTTATGTTACTTTGAGTTTTTTTTTAGTATATTTCATATATTTATTGTAGGTTCTCTTAACAATTTTCAATAAGTTTTTCTAGTCTTTCATTTGATATTCCTTTTAATCTATATTCTTTCGAGTGATTGAGATAATATTTAATATGTATATAATATAAATAAATATATATATGTTGATTATATGATGAGTACGATCAGTTAATCTCTTGAATATTTATATATATTACTTTATTTTTCGAGTACTCATCTATTCTTGAATTTGTACTCGCATTTTGTCGAGCTAAAGCCTATTCGATATGATATTTTTTTTTTTGATGATTCTTCAAGTATCTATTATACCTTGATATAAGACTTGTCAGTAACTCCATGCTAACGGAGGGTAGTTAGCCTATGTGCACATAGTATTTTATATATCTAGCTGATGAGAGAGGCATCAGCCTGCGGCGACTGATCATTATATAGTGGTCACCTTCGGATGTCATTTGATCTCTAACATGTATTCCACTACATTATGATAATATGTTTAGTGTATAGTTTCTGTTAGCAAGTGGACTTTGTTGAGTGTTCCTACTTCTTCAGTTTTAGTCGGCGTGCCTTGCTTATTTTGTGAGGCTTTTCTTTTAGTTTTGATTTGATGTCTTAAACGCTTCATTGTTATCTTTTATAATTAAGTTTGGATTTCGACAATGTAATGAGTATTATGAATTATTGTTTTTGTTTTAATTATTGACGAAGAGTTTTGAACTATCTTTTAGGTTGATCAATTTTGAATAACATAATATTTCTGAAGATTATAAAATGTTGTGTCAATTTTGAATAAATTGTTTTTTTGATACGTTTGTTTTGAGGCTTAGTATAGGTGTGGTGTCCTTTCAACACCATTTCTGTGTTGCCAGTCATGAAGTTAGGATTCGAGTCGTGACAATTGTTCCTTTGAACTTATTGTTAGATAGAGGTGGTCTAGATCTCCAGAGGGGAGTACTGGAAACCCGTCGTTGAGCTGGGCAAATTGCTTGTTGCACCTGGAAAAACTAGAAATTCAGAGTTTGGAAACCTTCGAAGGCTAGCTTATGCCGACATGCACTGCCTCTTGAAATGTCATTGCCTTTATAGAATCTCAAATATTTGATGATTTACAAGTGTCCGAAACTGTCGAATGTTTTTGATTCATTCAACTTGCTGCAAAGCTTCGATGAGCTTGAAGAACTCGATGTAAAATCATGTGGAGCGCTAACCTCAGAGCCCAAAAGTATGCTGTTCGTGAGAATGAGATGCTTCCCCGCTTAAGAAAAGTTGTACTACGTAATTTACCAGAACTGCACATATGGAAAAGTCCTAGTACTGAACTATCACACATGCACAGAGTTGTTACAGAGGACTTGCAAGGATAAGAAGGAGAAGGGGGCATTGATAATCTGGTGTTCCCTCAATTAAAAGAGATTTCAGCATTCTAACTTCCCAACCTTGCAGGCTTTCCTATCCCAAAGTGAAGAACTTTGCTGCTACTGTGATTTCAGGTGGAATCCAGAGAACCCCAATGCTTAAGCCGATCAAACTGGATGGTGTTGAAATAATGCTTAACAGTAGGGAGTTGATGAATGCAGTCGTAGAAGGGTACTCAAGGTTCCTGTCATTTTTCCTTTTCATAATCATGACATCTATCAATATCATGCTAATTTACCTAATTGTATTCTGCAATTTTAAGAATCCATGATTTTCCATGGCCTTTAACACGGTGTATAAAAGAAGTTTTAATTATTTAGATTGCTTCATTCATACTTGTGTGACATGGTATTTCGCATCTTGAACTGATATTTTCTGCTATTATTTTCATTGGATTTAACCCCTTGTGAGTGCGAGCTTATGATTGATGTTATTATTATTATTATTTTTCTAGTACTGCAGTGTTCTTTCGATTCTTAAAGCCAAGCTTCATCCTCTCAAGACATCACTGCTACGTTCCTCTACTTCTTCACTGCAAGGAGACCGCCATGTACTGCGTTTCGGATTTTAAGGTGTCCATATCATCTGGCATTACTTTTGGTGCTTTGAATATAACACAGCCGACCCTAGTCTGATCAGGATTCAAAGATCAAGGAAGACAATTTCTGAAAAGGGCGTTTATATCATCTGGCATTACTTTTGGTGCTTTGAATATAACACCGCCGACCCTAGTCTGATCAGGATTCAAAGATCAAGGAAGACAATTTCTGAAAAGGTCATAAACAAGAACTCTAATAATGTTTTATTATTGAATAATTTCTTCTCTAATTGTCTTTCCCGAAAGGATTACAATTTACAAGGTTTAAAACGGACCTTACATTGAAGGAAAATCATAATCTCTAAACAAACTGACCTTACATGGAAGGAGAATTAGAATTTCTAAACAGATAGGAGATATAAAAATAAAATTCAAAATTTAGACTGAAAATTAAACAAGAAAATAATAAAACTGAATCAAACATTATCTTCTTGGATTTTTTGAAGACTTTTTTGATGTGAGCCAGTGAAGCTGCCCTAGCCACCACCATTGAACAAGACAATTTGAGCATGATTGAATTGTTGGATTGAAAGTTATGGATTTCTCTATCAATAAATTACGGGTTTTGCTATCAGATTGGTCATTTGACACGTCCAAAACGTTTTTTAGACATAGACCAATCACATTGGTCCATAAATGTGTTTGCTTGGCTTTACACATGGTACGATTGCAATGGACCCGCATTCTACTGTTCAGAACCCCTGCATAGAATACTTCAAATGATTTAATGTTATCTTTTCCTATTTGTTCTATATTATCGGCAATCAGGACATTACTGCATAAATATGGTGAGCATATCTGATAAAACATATGGTTCTCTGTTGTTTTTAACGGGTTGCTTTCCGGTGACTTATTTTGCTCGCTAATCCAGACTTTTCGTCATTTTTTTTTCCATATCTTCTTGTAATATCTTTGTATCTTTTAATCAATGAAATGGGAATTTTTGGCACTGCGATCAACACTTGAGATTTCAGCAGACAAAAAATTCCAACTAGTTCTGCGTGTTTCCTAACCCATCAGCTGTAATATATCAACTGGTTGGGTAGGAAAAGCCACTCCATATTGACAGGCTGTGGAGTGTGAAAATTAATGTGTTTTTGACAAGGAATAGTTTTACTTACCTTCAAAACCGTCTGTGAGTAGCATTCCGATAACCATTTCTGACAAGGAATAGTTTGAAGGGCCTGTTAGCATAAACTTTAAGCAATCCTGATACTTTTTGATAAAATGCTATAAAGAAATAAAAAGAATTGATAGCTAGAGGAAAAGGGAAATATATTGCGACTTCCTCGATGAAGAAAAGTATTATAGATTGCGCAAGGCAAATCAAACAAGAAAAGAATAACTTTCCCCTTCCATCTGATCAACATGGTGATTTCACTACTACTGTTCTTTTCTGCATTTTCTGTTTCAGTCATCTTTCACCTTTGATTGCAAGCTATTCAAAGAAAGAGAGGTATGTTCTTGATTCACACCATCTAGTAGTTATTTGCATAATTTGCTTGATTTTGCTAAGTTATGAATATTATGAATTCTTATTTCCATGTCTAAAATTCTTTTTTGTAACTGGCAAGCGTTTTTGCTACTAGGAAGTTCCATCTTATGGTAGTGGAGGTTGATAAATATGATGTTAGCTTTGAAAGATGATGAGCTTTTTTTGCAATTTCCAGTTGTGATCATCTTCATATTATGTTTCTGAAGCTCTGAAATTACAGTATGAAATTGCATAAAAATAAAGAGAAAACTCTATATTTTCTAAAAAGTTGGTAATTCAAGAACCTAATAATAATAAAAATAACACACCAATTTATATATAGGTTAAAACTGACTTAAACAAAAGAAATCCAAATCTAAGTTGGAAAAGTACTTAAAAACCAAAATTAACTAGAGAAATAATAAAAATAGTACAGACAACATTTTTTAGATCTAATTTAAAGGTCTTCAGCTGTCTCCTTACATAACTAAGCTTGTAGAAGTATTCGGTAAAATTTGAGCCCGATCTAATTATAATATCTAAAATTATGACTGTTTTTGTCATTTGATACGTCTTGAAGGTAATTTTTTTTTTTTTATAGGCTTTGGTTATCTATTTGTTCCAATGTATCCATAACAATTTTCGAGTCAAAATCTTTACTATTTGTATTTGTGTCATTGCTATCATTATTTTGGATGCATAAGTACTTGTACCTAGGCCATTGCTGTAAGGATATGTAGAGACATGCATTGTGCAGGCATTAACTATACTTTTCTTCATCATCTTACCTCAGACGCTATACGTATACTGAGATGGCTGTTGATATTGTGATTTCCATCATTGGGAAGATTGGAGAGTTCATGGTTGAGCCAATCGGACGAAAATTTGAATATTTAATTCACTACAACAGCAACATGGAGACTCTCAAAGATCAAGTTCAAATACTGGAGGAAGTGAGAAAAGATGTCCAGGGATCAGTTGACGCAGCAACAGCGAAGGGTGAAACAATAAAAAATGAGGTTAGAAACTGGATGTCGAGAGTTGACGGGGTCATCTTGGAGGCTAGGAAAATTTTGGAGGATGATGCCGTTCAAAAGAAGAGGTGGTTTAATAGGTGGTTTCTTGATTTGGCTTCACGCTATCGGCTAAGCAGAGAATCAGAAAACAAAATAACAGCAACTGCAAAGATAAAAGTAGATGGGCAGTTCGATAATGTTTCCATGCCTGCAGCTCCCCCAGAAATAGTGTCTCAAGATTTTGTTATTTTTGAAAGCACTAGATTGGCTATAATGGAAATCATGGAGGCGTTGGAGGGCAATATAATCAATTTTATAGGGATATATGGAATGGCTGGTGTCGGTAAAAAGACTTTCGTCAAAGAAATTGAAAGAAGGGCTAAAGAAGATATGCTTTTCGATGCTGTTGTGATGGTTGTAGTGTCACGTACTGTTGAAGTGAAAAACATCCAACAGCAGATAGCAGATATGTTGGGCTTCAAGTTCGAAGAGAAAAGAGAACAAGGAAGAGCCAGTCAGTTGCATGCTAGATTGAAGAATGTGGAGAAGATCCTTATTATCTTGGATGATATTTGGGACACCCTTGATCTTGCTGCCATAGGCATTCCATTTGGGGATGATGATCATAAAGATCCCGAAAACGTGAATTGTAAAGTTCGTAAAATTGTAGTCACAACACGATGCAGACTAGCATGCAATTCTATGACCACAGGAATCGAGACTTCGAAGATCATCCATCTAAATGCTTTATCTGAAAATGAATCATGGGGCTTGCTTACGATGAATGCTGGTGAGGTTATCGACTCTCTCGAATTGAATTCCGTGGCAAAGAAGGTCTGCAGAGAATGCGGGGGTTTGCCCATAGCCCTTGTTACTGTGGGAAGGGCAATGAGAGACAAAACCCTGGAAGAATGGGAAGAAGCTGCTCTAGAACTTCAGAAACCAATGCCTTCAAACATTGAGGGCACGGACGAAATCGTGTATAAGTGCCTTAAGCTAAGCTATGACCACCTGAAAAATCGGGAAGCAAAGTCAATGTTCTTGCTTTGCTGTTTATTTCCGGAGGATTACAACATCTGTATAGAGGTTCTAGTGAGATACGGGATTGGGCTGGAAATGTTCAAAGATGTTCTGACTATACAGGAGGCAAGGAGGCGAGCACATTCTATCACCAAAAATCTCAAAGATTCATGTCTGTTGTTAGCAGGCAATGAAACAGGATGCATCAAAATGAACAATGTCGTCCGTGATGTAGCAAAAACAATTGCATCTGATATTTACTATGTGAAAGCTGGGGTGAAGTTGATGGAGTGGCCAAATGCGGAAACTTTGAAGCATTTCACTGGGATATCAGTAATGTTCAATCAGATAAATGGATACCCTGCTTCCTGGGACTGCTCAGACCTCCAGATATTGTTGATGCAAGGCAACTGTATTGAACAGCCCATGCCAGATGAAGTCTTTAAAGGGATGACAGCCCTTAAAGTTTTTGATCAGAGTGATATTATCTCGAAAGGCGATCCTTACTTTTCGAGGAAATTGGAACCAGGATTTTCTTATCTAACAAGTCTTCGGACATTAATCATGAAAAATTGCAGGATTGCTGCCCCAGCTGCTATTGGGAATATGAAAATGCTTGAGGTTCTAAGCTTGGCAAATTGCAAGCTCCTAGACCTACCACAGGAAATAGGGGAGTTGACAAATATAAGGTTGCTTGATTTGGAAGACTGCCATCATAGCAGAAAAAAACTCAATGCCATATTTCCTCCAAATGTCATCTCAAGGTGGTCCAGATTAGAAGAGCTGTACTCAAGTTCTTTCATGAAATACACCAGAGAGCACATAGCTGAGCTGAAATCACTGTCCCACTTAACCACCTTAATAATGGAGGTCCCTGATTTTGGATGTATACCTGAAGGTTTCAGTTTTCCTGAATTGGAGGTTTTCAAAATAGCCATACGCGGCTCTGTCCATCACAAGCAATCAAATTATCTTGAGGTTTGTGGTTGGGTCAATGCCAAGAAATTTTTCGCAATTCCTCCACTAGGCTGTGTCAAGCCATTACTGAAGAGAACACAGTATCTTAAACTATCGTCCTTTGAGGGGCTAAGGACTATTTTTCCTTACCAGTTGGCAGATAGAGATGGCTTAGCTGTCTTGGAAACTCTGGAAGTATCTGATTGTGTTGACCTTGAGTATTTGATTGACAGTGAAGAATGGAAGATGCCACCCGTAATAGAGCAGCATCAACACACTTGTTTGATGCACCTGGAAAAGCTAGACCTTCAGTGTTTGGGATCCTTTAAAGGGTTATGCCATGGTGCACTACCTGCTGAATTGTCCATGTCTTTGCAGAAGCTCAAGAGTATGAGGTTTTTCAAGTGCGTGAAACTGTCTAGTGTCTTTCCTTCACTTGAACTGCTGCAACGGTTTGATGAACTTGAAGAACTTTCAGTAGATTCATGTGAAGCACTGGAGTATGTATTCAGCCTCAAAATCGAAGAGCCTGTGTTTGAGGAGAAAAAGATGCTGTCCCATTTAAGAGAACTTGCACTATGTGATTTGCCAGCAATGCAGTGCATATGGGACGGCCCTACTAGACTACTGCGCCTGCATAATCTTCAAATTGCAGACATTCAAAACTGCAAGAAACTTAAAGTTCTCTTCGATGCATCTGTTGCTCAAAGTCTTTGCCAATTGAAAAAACTGCTAGTAAAAGGTTGCGATGAGCTGGAAACAGTTGTTGCAAAGGAACCGCAACGACAAGATGGCAGGGTGACGGTTGATATTGTGGTGTTCCCTCAATTAGTAGAGCTTTCACTACTCTACCTTCCTAACCTTGCTGCTTTTTGCTTGGATAGCTTGCCTTTCAAATGGCCATCCTTGGAAAAAGTAGAGGTTCGCCAGTGTCCTAAAATGGAAAACTTTGCTGCTATCATGGATTCAGATGAAAACCAAAGCACACCAAAGTTGAAGCAGATCAAATTGGATGAAGTTGATTTGATACTTCATGGAAGGAGCTTGAACAAGTTCATACAAAAGTACTCCGAGGCAAGGTATATATCAATCATTAATTGTAGTTTCTGATGAACAAACCAACCAACTGGATGTACTTATTACTTAGTTAAGAGATAATATTCAGTGGTTTAAAATATTTAAAACAGCAAAACTTCATACTAATTGTCAGCATTTTGGCGCAGGGAGCTGCGGAACCTGATAAATGACCATCAGAGGCGCATGCAAGGATTGACAGAAAGTTAGAAATGATATTGATCGGTAATACTAGCATTAACCCACCAAAATTCTTCCAACTTGGACTAAGATTGTATCTGCAATGGATTTAAGCTTAATCCCTTTTAACAAGCACGCATCACTGTTTTTCTGCTGCAGTTTTTTCAATTCTAAAAGCCAAGCTCCTTCCCCATGAAATCACTGTTGTATTGTTCTTGACTTGTTCACTGCAAGGAGGTTTGCCATGCTTCACATTTTAAGGTGTTTCTCTAGTGTCCGACAAGAAGAAAGGGTGCAATTTCACTTTGAAAACGAGTTAATAGTAAATTAGCCTGTAAAATTAATTGAGGTAAGCTGGTTTGTCATCTCTGTTTGTATAAAGTAAGCTCTGCATGCATATACAAACACATTAACATAAAATCAATATAGAAAGAAAAGAAGAGGTAAGAAACATAGAAAGAGACTACGAAGGAGTTGATTAAAGTGAAGAGCACATGAAAGGTTTGAGGAGATTGTGGAATAACCAGAGGAAGAGGCAGAAAATATGAAAAGACGAGAAAACAATCACAGATAATTAAAGTTACTTTGGTCTTAGGATTCTATGGAAAGCGATACAGAGGAAGAGGAGGTTAATGAAGGCCTCAAAAAGGTGAAGATTAAGAGAGCTACTACTTTGCAGAAAGAGCTTGTAATTGAGAATGATGAAATCCCCAATTTATAATTATCATTAATTTAACCTAAGAAGAGAAGCAAATCAACGTGCCATCCATCTCATGCTTGAGAGTGGTGGACTCTTTTTCTCGATAATTTACAAGCTACAAGTGGTTAGACAATAAAACCATGTTAAATAAGAAAATATAATAAGAGCATGAGCAAGTAAATTTTACTTGAACATAATCATACCGATCATAAACCCAACTCAGATAAGAAGTTCTTTGCTGAAATGGAAATTGTGGTTCCAGAGATCATTGTTCATCACCATGTCTAATACAAGTCTTCTTCCTGCTAGCTCAAACATGACCTAAGCACCAAACGTTGAAGCCAAAAATATGAAGCAGCTCCAAGCCGGATGCCTATTCTACATTACCAAGCTTAATAACCAAAAAGAAAGAATGCTCTTTAAGCAAATGAAAAGGCCTCGATTCAGCCACTGCCAACAACATCCAACCCTAGAAATATGGCCCTCCAAACACAACAAAAGCGACTTCCAGAATAAGACTACTTCTAGGTACAAAGTAACAAAATTCAAGGACCAATATGTAAAGTACCTAAATCAATTCTTAAGAATTTGTAAATAAAAATATTAACAACCCTCGTAATTTGATTCTCAAAACATATAAAATTGCAGTTCAAAGTGGGGTATGGCTAATCTTGTGATGGCTATGTTGCTGAGTTTCTACATCAACTGCCTCCCTTCTGCTTGAGAGTGATCTTATCCCCCAGGCTGAGGGCAATTCCCTGGGTCTTGCTCCTTATCCGGATGTACCCACTAAGCTTCCCATCCGCTTGTTTTTCTATGCTGAGATTGACCAACGCATCCTCACCAAAAATGCTTTTTGCATATAAATTTGCAGCCAAGAAACCACAGTCCCCGTCTAGTGCAGACCTGAAATTCAACCAACCAAAAGAGCACTTGTCAAATACCGATGGAAGGACATCAGACCAGTCAAAGAGTTTGTTATATGTGTGGAGTGTGTAGACCAAAATAACTCACGGTGCCGTAAGACACTTCATATTGGTAGACTTGATGACATGATCCAGAAAATCCTTCTCACTTTGAATTATTGTGTTCACAGCGACCTGAAACACGATATCAGCAATAATATTTTTAGAATCACAAGATATCAGCAATAATATTTTTAGAATTTATTATATATCGAAATGCACCAGTAATTGATGTAGAAGAGAAGTGTGCAGAAACTCTGAAATAAGAATAAGGAATGGAGATTGAATTCAGAAACATCCAGTCTAGAGACAATCCCTTAAGCAGGATTCAGGCCGGTGATGACATCAAAGTCAATAACAAAGACATGGTTAGTACTGCCAGCCACCAACAGAATTTGCAAGGGATGATAGTTTAGATTGAGGCCAGCAAAGAAATCATTTTCTCACCAAAAAAATAAGAACAGAGAATTAAATACCCAATTAACTAAAGCTTTACTTGTGCAGAAAAGAATATTAGCTTTACATCATACCACAATTCAAGTGGCTATCATTATATAAAAATGGAATGCTGCAGTTCGGATATTATTGTGCAAATTGTTACTCATGTCCCAGTAACTCAAAAAAGTGAGGGTTGTATCCTTGCATGATCATGCCAAATGAAATTTGAAGAGTCTTACATCATTGCAGCAGGCATGCAACACAGATCACAGAAATAAACAAGCCAAAGGGAATGCCAGTGGTACCTTGTTTTCCCATTCAAACTCTGCCCACATTGTTCTGAAAGCAGCATCTGTACAAACTGCAGGAGAAATATAATCCATGATATCAATGTGGATGTCGTTAAGGACAACAACTGTCCGCTCAAGTACGTTGGATGTCTCATACACAATATTGCCAAAAATCACTCCAGTCTCGGTTGAGGACACCTTGATGTTGGCCTTTATCTGCTTACTAGACTCAGGAGCTAGGATGTAGTTCTGTGGCCGCTCCACCAGTTTCAGGTCACCCATTGTGGCAAGTTCCAAGCACAAATTCTGGAGAGTGTCTTTTGTCCTGTTGATCACTGTGACATCAAGTACAATGTCATAGTGATGAACTGTCACATAAGCTTCAGCATAAACAGGGTCACTGAATCCTGTAAGCTGAAGAATGCGGTTAAGCTTATTTGCATCATCCCCATCCTTGATGAACTCTCCCGTTGCTCTTTTCAAATCATCTTGAACTTCATCCTCCAACTCCAGCTGACTCATACCCTGTAATTTAGATGAAGCCAGGAACACTTAATGTGAAAATTTTACTAATCAACTGAAAATCACCGTGATATCACTTAACAGCATCTGAAATCAAGCACTGCCTATATATTCAACCAAAAAAAAAAAGAAATGAAGAGACCTGACCATTGAAACATGAGGAAAACATCAACTTGGAAGTACAAAACATCATAGCAAGAAATGTTCACTGGCATTGAATCTTTGCTAGCAAATGATACTAATGCCTAAAACTGAATCAGTCTATATGAAAATGACGCTTAAATAATATCAAGCAGATCCAACTCTCAAAGAATGAAAGGGTAAAGAAGCAACTTTTAAGAGACTTGGTTCACAGCATCAGAAAAATCATGTAAAATATGCAGCTACATGAGTTTTAAGGGGAAAATGCAGCATAGCTCAAAAACAAGTATTAATATCACTTTTCCATAAGCAACTATCAAGGAATGTATCAATGATAGTAACAAATACTAATAACCAAAACTAGCAGTGGCTCTTAGCAAACTCCAAGTTAAAAACTAAAAAAACTCAAATCTTTCTTACCTTCCTGCTCTTCAAATGGTAGAAATCAATAAGGTCATCTGGTTGTGCATAAGAAACCTGAGCCTTTGCCTTTAGTTCCTCAGTTTCCCTCAGCTGTTTCTCTGAAAGCATTTTGACAAAACTCTGACGGCAAGACTGCAACCATATCTTCCTGACCTCATCACCTGTACTGCATAGTAATCTTATGCACAAGAGAATCCTATCATAAGAGTCGCCGTCAATAGGGTGTGATAGAACTGGTGACTGCCCAAGTTGTATCATAGCGACCATGATCAACAATGCCTGGGCGGATGCTTTGTTTACTTCAACCTTAGAAGGTTGCACCTCTTCCAATCTCAGAACAAGCTTTGTCAAAGTGCAGGCCACAACTGCTCCCAGGAAAAAATCACCAGTGAGAAGAAGGGATCTCAAGTTCCCAGCAGCCAATGACCCCTGAACAATGGTAGGAGGGGAAAAGGCAGTTTCAGAAGCAGCACTCTGTGTTGCGTAGGTCCCATCAGAAAGAATAGCAGGCCTTCTAGAAGAAACTGTAACAGAACTTGGTTGTTGAGAGTTCTTAGAAGCATCAGTAGGTGCTTCCCCTTCTTCTGAAACTGAATAAAATGGTAATTCTCCCAGGCATTGCTTGATGGTTGCAATGCCACTTTCAACTTCTGAAAGGGACAGACAATATTCACCGATTATCCAAAGAGCACAGGAGCAAACCCTTGCAGCTCGTATCTGGTAGAAAGTATCCAACAGTCTTGTTATAATAGAAACCCTCAGTTTTGGATTTGTCTCAATTATCTCCCGGACAAATATTGCAACATCAATAGCTGAAGCAACATTACTGTCTCCCAGGAAATCCATCAACAAATGAACAACTGTGCTTGCCACCTCTGGGAACTTGATGGCACAAGAATGGATGGCTTGGATGAGCATTTGCCTGTACTCACCATTCTTCTCAAGCTCTCCATTTTGAGTCTTCATAACTTCCTTCTTCAACATAAGAACAACCTCGTTGATATTCCTTGGGGTGATCAAATCAAGGGCAATATCTAGAGTCTTTTTCTGAATGTCTAGATTCGGGCTGGATAGCGCTCTAAGCACATCCATAATCCTGTCAACCATGATCTCTCTGTGAGAAGACTTGAGCTCATTCAGACGATCAAGAACTATAAGCTTCACATTATTGTCACTCTGAGAAATTAGAAGCTGGCAATAGGTGCTTGCAGCAGCTCTAATAGCAGTAGGTGCAGATGACAAAGAAACAAGTGTACTAGCACACTCATAAATAACTGCATTAGAAGGGGCATTCAGCAATGATATAATGATCTTAATGTATTTTCCCTTCTCTCCTCGATTTGTTCTGCACACCTTCCGAATCAACTCTAAGACAACCATCTGCAGCAGTTCACCCCATTCAGAGACCTTATCAACATTGGTCAAGAGGTAATTAGTGGCCCGATCTTGATCACAATTAAAGAGCATGAGAAAAGCATTCCTCTTAGCTGACTGATCTAGCTCTGTTGACAGAACCTTCTCAATCATTTCTGGAGCATCAATCAAAAGCTGCTCACCATGAGGAAGCTTATAAATGGCCATCACAGCTGAGATAGCATTCCTCCTAATGAATGGATGTCGGTGCTCTAGATTCTGAAGGACTGAAGGGATAAGTGGTTCAATTATTTCTGTCTCATTCAATCTACAGAGAAACCTCAATGTCACCCCACGAATGTATTCATTGGGGTGCTGAAGATTGTTCCTCAGGTTTTGGCATATGAGAATCATCTCTGGTAACACCCTCCCCTTGGCATCCTTCTTGTCAATAATCTCCAGATACAACAGTAAAAGTTTCTGGACTGTGTGGTCTTCTGATGGCAGGACATATCTGACTATGGTGATAAACAGTTGTGGTAAGGTTTCCCCATTTAATAAAAGACTAATTGCTTTCTTCATGGCATCGATCTTAGCTGACACATCACTGCCTTCAAGCGCCTCTTTGATCTCTGTAGCTATAGCTGGGGTCCCTTTATCAAAGTGCACAAGAAATGTACAAGACTTCTCCATCTCTTTTTTATTTCCTGGTAATACAAAAAAGACATATTAACTGAAATCAATATTAGATAAACAGACAAGAAAAGGCAAAAAGAGCACCGACTGTGAAAAATAAATTGTAAGAAAAACTGAATAAATAAATAAATAAATAAAGTTTCCTGTCTCTTCCAAATAATTCATCTCTATTCAGAAAAGCCCAAGATTGAAAAAAAATACCACAAATATCATGATATATACATTTAGCCTCTCTATTTCATAATATTAAGCCAATTGACACAACTCAAATTCTTAACAACATCCTACCATTTCCATCTAATTCAATTAGAATTACCACAGTGACCAAACTTATTCTACCTACATTACAGATACCACATGATTTAACACGTTCCGTTCACATAATAATGCCAATTTGAAGGACACCAAATTTGCAACTAGAAGCAAAATCAAATCAGCACGAGGCATTAAAATCTAACAGCATTCTCGTTTTACTTCTTCAAATCGTAAACACTAATCAATGTGATCACTAATTTAACAAAACAAAACAAATTCAACCTTCTCACAAACTCCAACCTTTTCCACTAGTGTTCCCAAATCATCACATTCTGACAACTTTCCATCAAAATTCACACACAAATCACTAACCAAATTTTTACCTAAATTACAGATCCAGCACAATTAACACATAAATGTAAGTAAATCTGTAATTCACACCAAAACCAAAAACATTAAACAATAACAACTAATCAACTAAATTACTCAAAAATAATCAAAATTAGATCTAGAAATTAATAAAAAAACGCATTTCAGATCTGCTCAGTCTAAACTCAGATCAGAATCCTAAATACAAAGCAATAATCAATCAAAAAGTCGTCGTCTTATATTGTGAGCACATCGAAACCTAAAAATCAATCAATTAGAGCCATAAATGATAGTAATGATAATTCAAAACCGATAAAAGAGCAATAACTTTGGGTACTGAGAAAATGGAATCACTTTCTCGGAATCCAAACAGATCGAGAAAGAATTCGAGAGGCAAAACGAACCGTATAATGATGCGGTGAGATCCAACTATAAGAAAGAGAGAGAGCGTGTGGAATTCAGTGAGAGATAGAGAGAGAATATTGACTGACCCGAACAGATCCAGCTCGTGTTTTTTTTATATAAGATGGAAGATAATAGAGGAAGAGAAGAAGGACTTTGACTGTAATTGTTTTAAGTTGGTTATGGTTTTTTTGGTAACTGAAGTTCATAAAATTGACCCGGTCCATGACCCGGTACCGGCCCAAAAACCAGGTCACGGGCCTGGTAGCTACAAGATGAATAGTCCAACTCCAAACCTAACCATCTTCAGCATCCTCCACTTATTTACCCGCCATTAATTTCCATCTTTGCCCACGCATTATCCGTTATCCTTGTTTCCCTCTCCTCTCCCTCTCTAAGCTCCACCTTCATTTCCATGGCTGATCATTAATGGGTTTTTTCACTACTAACATCACCAGCAATGCCATGCAAAATCATCTTCTCTCCCTCTATTCTACTAAGTTCCCATCATCAAACCCATTACCCACTTTCAAAATCACCTTCTCTTATTCCTCTACACCCACTCGTCGTAGGTTTCACAAGCCTCATCATAGTCTCAAACGCCTTACCTTTCGTATAGTTCAGCTCACTAGAAGAAGAAAATTGGAACAGATTTTTGAGGAAGTCGAGAGTGCTAAGAGAAGGTATGGGAAGTTAAATACGATAGTTATGAATGCGGTGATTGAAGCTTGTGTGCATTGCGGGGATACCGACTCTGCTCTTATTGTGTTTGATGAAATGTGCAAGTCAGAAAGTTGTGGGGTTGATGGTGTCTCTTATGGGACTCTGTTAAAGGTACTTGAATTTGAATTGAGGTGTTCTGTTTTCGTAACTTTTGTTTTGATTTCATATTAGTTTGACTATTACTTTAATTATTGTTCGATAGGGTTTGGGCGTGGCTAGAAGAATTGATGAAGCATTCCAGATATTGGAATCAGTGGAAATGGGTACAGCTGTTGGAAGTCCAAAGTTGTCGGCTCCGATGATATTTGGTCTCTTAAATGCTCTAATTTCAGCAGGTTTGTAAAATAAGAGATGAAGTTATGGGCTTTGTTTTGTTTCCAGGTTCTTTAGGGGGAGCACTTGAAACTTTTAAGAGCTTTTCTTGATAAACTGGATAGATTGGATTGTGCTTGATTAGGATAACCATTTCATGACAAGACATCGAGCCCAAATTTGAAATATCTTGGACAAATTGCCTTTTCATTGCTTGTATTAGTAAATCTATTTGCTTATTGCGGTCTCACTACAAGCACGGGGTTTTTTTTTAATTGATATTTTGAAAATCATGAGCTTATTTATATTGCTGCATTTGCAATGCTGTAGTGCAGGAGATATACGCCGAGCTAAGGGTCTTCTAGCTCGCTATGGTTATTTGCTTCATGAAAGCTGCAATCCTTCCATCTTGGTATATAACTTATTAATGAAGGTTGAGCACTGATCTGTACTTTTGGGTTTTATGGCATTTCATTGAGAAACAAAAATCTAGTATTTGTTATCATTTTAAACATCTTTCTCTTTGACCTTTCAGGGATATATAAGTGCTGGCTGTCCTCAAGATGCCTTGCCTGTGCATGACGAAATATTGGAGTTAGGATTAACCCCTGACAGGTTCACCTATAACACTCTGATATCTGCATGTGTGAAGGCTGGGAAATTGGATGCTGCAATGCAATTCTTTGACGAAATGAAGGTCACAAGCATGCATTTGAAAGGCTAGTTTAGAGCTTCTGTATACAAGAAATTAGGTTGTTGCACAAGAAGTTACATTAGTTTACTTAAATTATTAAACCCTTGATCTTTTTCAGGACAAATCACAAAACTTTAGTTGTGACAAGCTTTATCCGGATGTTGTCACGTACACAACATTACTTCAGGTCAGTGAATTGTGCATATATACTTTATTTTGTGATGAGGAGTTTGTGGAAATTCGAATTTGAGAATTTAGAATATTTACCAAAGTGTTCAAAAACCATTTAACAAAATGGTGTGCTTCTTTTACTGCTGAAGTGGCCTCTTGATCTTCTTGTGTGTGAGTCAGAGATTGCAGTTAAACAATTTGTATTTAGCTGTTTTATTGCTTTCCTTTCCCCTGCAGGGCTTTGGTGGTGCCAAGGATCTCCTGTCAGTTCTGAAGATTGTCTGTGAAATGAAAATGCATCGGAATTTAGTTATTGATCGAACTGCATTCACAGCAATGGTTGATGCATTGCTAAACTGTGGTTCCATGAATGGTATGCCACATTTGGATTTTTACTCAGGGTTCTGCAGTGCTTATCAATTTAGGTTATAAAGCTGCATTGGAATTGAAATTTGAATTAATATCAGCATTTTGTAATATTTAAGCTTTTAATCATATATGCATGCATGTATTCTTTAAAAAAAGTGCTTTCTGTTTTTTTTTTTTTCATGCTGAATGGTACCCATCTGATTCATTTTAATGGGTGAAGGCTACACAAAGTGTAGTTGAACTTATACCTCTTTCACTTCTGACGCAAGCTGTCACCCCCCTCTCCGAATTACTTTGGTAATGCATCTTAGTATCTTTGATTATATTCACTTTAGAATTGTGCTTTAAGTTAGTTAAGTAAACCAGCCTCTCTAATTGCTTCTTATTGTTACCTAATTTACCAACCAGACATGTATTTATAAGCATACACAACCTGCTGTCCATCAAACAAGCTTATATGAGATCTTGTTTTCTTGTCTTGATCATTCACTTATATCTTACATCTTTGCACATAGCTATCCTATTGGTCAATTACACACTAAAAGAGTCCATGCATGGCACGTTTAAATATGCATTTACATGTGTAATGACCCATACTCAAAAGCTAACCTATGAAAGATACCATAGCATCACTTAAGTTAAACTTCAAGCTAGGACTCCAAAGACTCTTCGGTTGGTAGCCTATCTCTTGAGCCCTCTTTCAACCTCATCTTGATTCCATGAAAATAATTTATCAACTACTAATGAGATAACCCAGTGAATGATTAAAGAAATAAGCATGGGAAACTTCATAAGTTTTCAATATATATGCCTAACATCATATCGACATAATATTTACACAAGTAAACATGTATGACAATTGAATGTCCATATCTCATATCCATATACTACTCAATGGTAGCATATGTAGCATATAGGTGGCCACTATTTCAAGTAAAGCAAGCTACCTCTTTTCACATATCATGTGCAATTATATCAACACAATATTTGGGCTAAAACATATCTTTTACTTTAAAAAAACACAATACTTTCAATCTTTCATGGTCATACTCTTATTTAGCAATCATCATAAGAAGTTTCCATTGAAAACTGAGGTTATACATATATATTCTGAAAATCCAGCAAGCATTTAAAGAAATTCTTCATACATAAAAGCATCCAAAAACAATAGGATTTATGCATACTTATTAATTTAATCACTCACCATAAGCGCTTTAGCCCTTTACCCCCTACTTTTTCCTTTACTTTCTTTTCTTTCCTTTCTTTTATAACATCACAATCTATCTTCGGTTTTCTTTCTAACAATTCTAATGAATTTAAGCACTAATACCTTACAATTTGTTCTTGGAATATATGGTTTGGTGGTGTTAGTTTGTAGGATGGTGTTTTGCTCTCTCTTAAGTTCAAGAAAAGGGTGTAGCTGGTTCTGAAAATTTTGAAGGAAAGCACATCTCTACCTTCCTTTTGACACCTGATAAGCATGACATGCCAAAACTTGTTTTCCTTCACCTACTTAATCATGCAAAATTTATCCTACTTCACCTACTTAAGTTAGTAATTGCATTTTGAACCTTCTTTATTTTAGTTCTTTGACTTTTGTCCCCTAATTTTCTCTAATCTTGCATTATTATAAAGAAATCACCAATTATAGTCAATGCAAATTTAGGGGTGTTACACCAGCAATGGTTCTAAATTATTCTTGATACAAAAATAGAGCAAAAGTCTTATAAGCACTCATGAGATATTTTCTGTGATACATCTAGGTGCTCTCTGTGTATTTGGAGAAATAATAAAACGTGCTGGTGTGAACCCAAAGCTTCGACCAAAGCCTCATCTCTATCTTTCCCTTATGCGTGCTTTTGCCAGTCAAGGAGATTACAATATGGTAAAAAATCTGCACAGGCGATTGTGGCCAGATTCATCTGGAGCCATCTCTCTAGCTCTTCAAGAAGAAGCAGATCATCTTCTCATGGAGGCGGCTTTAAATGATGGCCAGGTGCTACAAACAACTGTGCTATTGTACTTGCTTTGTGTTTTTATTTTCTTTAAATGATAAAGCTATTCTTGTTTCCAAATAGTACTACTCTCTGTGATTAGCTGATGTGATTGAGAAATTACTGAAAATTACAATGTTTGTGTGTTATCCTTTTGTCAGGTTGATGTGGCTCTGGAAAATCTCACAAATGTTGTACTAAAATGGAAACGGATACCATGGACAAGTCGAGGAGGCATGGTATGTAATTGCAATTTACTTTTCATGAATAATTGAAATGAATAGCGACTATGTGCCCCTGATTTAGGTTTCATATAAAGTAATCTGTTTAACTGGATGCTCTGTAATATGCAATGTTGGAGTCACCTGAAATGTCATTTCTTACTGCTTGTCAACTGGCTCAGAGCATTACAAGTGTTTGGTGGATACGTTGACTTTTGGGAAACCAGTGTTAAGAACATCTTTCAGACATTTCTTGATTGAACCTAAATTTCCATAACTTATTTAGTGCCTTTTCAACTTAGCCTAGAATTTTGGATTTTGAAATTATGCAAAGTTACATGTGACTTTTTAAGTAATGGCTTTTATTTCTTACTAAAGTTGTTCCCAACCCTCAATTTACCTGTGGAATGTAGGTTGCTATGCGGATAGAGGCCTTGTTGGGATTCACCAATTCCATATTCAGTCCTTATCTGCTTCCTCAGGTACGTGAGTTTATTTATCAGCATTCTTGAAGCACGTATGGATCTCCTATTGACTGATAATGAAAAAAACACAAGATGGCTACATGTTGAGACTGGATCCACCACGGGCGATTCTTTTACATGAATGGCTCTTGCCAAGAACGCAACCCAATTGAATACCCTTAGTTAGCAAATATTTGGTTCTTGTTGGACTCTTAAATACACCAGTTTATGGACGATAGATGCCAGTATGCGACTGAGAGTTTTTCACCTGTGATAACTTAAGGTCATGTTTGACAATCTACAAACTACAGATCACCACGTGAACCTCTCTGACAATCTTGAGTTCAACCTCTCTGTTCAGGTATCACCAAGGGAACCTATCGAGAGCATCATGATGCCACTAAAAGCAGCTAAGCCTTTACTCGGTACCCTCCACTTGAAGAAAGTGGTTATGCGCTTCTTTTGGAATCGAGTTCTGCCTGTTGTAGATGACTGGGGCAGCTGTGTGGGACTTTTGCATCGTGAAGACTGCACCGAGGTACTTTCTTGTTCTTCCTTCTAAGTGACTTCCAGATTATAACTCTGTTGACTCACCAAGTTAAATTCCAGCCTTATCAAATCTCACTTGATGCTTATTTGGATGCATGATGATGATGTTTTAAATATTTTGCAGTTGAATGCCCCCCTGATGACAATGATGAGAAGCCCCCCACCTTGTGTTACAACCACGACGTCTATTGGCCATGTGGTTGATCTAATTTTAGAAAAGATGTATAGAATGGTTGTTGTTGTAAAATATAGTAATTTAAATAGTTCTACTAACAGCTCAGGTTCTAAAACTGTTGGAGTTTTTACAGCTGAACAATTGTTTAAACTTGTTGTGCCTGTACAACGGCCATTGGAGCAAGAAAGAACTCTTGGTAGAAGACGGTGTGAGAATTTTGATGCGTAATTGTATTTGTTACTCGACTGAATTCCTGCGCATTATCCTATTAAAGAAGAGTCTTCTCATTTTCTTTGATTAAGGAAGTCTCGTATTTCTAATTATTGGAGGGTATAATTCAGCCTTTTTCTATCCAATATTTCCACCACCTACATTTCATCACTAAACCACGTTGTCCTCCACCAACGCCATCATTATACTCATCATGAACACTACTACCTTATAATATATTTAAATTATCAACTATTAAAGATAATCTTATAATATTATTTAAAAATAATATTGTCTGTATCACTAAACTTAAAAAATGTTATTTTAAAGGAGACAAAATAAATCATATCTCATTAAAAAAAAAAATATACTCATGAGCTTCAATAGTTATAAAAAATAATATCAAGTAAATCCATAAATAATTTAGTATATTCATATACAAAGTTTTTATTCGCCTCAATTTTCAAGAAATTTATCCATAATATTAGAATGTATTATTTTAAATATTTTATCATGATACATGTATTTTTGAGGTAAAGTTAATATAAATTGTAATTTTTTTATTTGCTTAAGTTTTTTCTCATTAAATTTTTATTTACAAGGTTTTAATAAGATAATTTTATATTTTTATAAATCTAAAAATATTCAAATATGAGTCATGAAGTACATATATAAAATTTTTTATTGATTTATAAAATATTTAGAAATCACACGAGAATGTTGTATCTTTTTTTCTGCTTACATTTTTCCTCATTAGATTTTTCTTTGCAAAATTTTAAAAAGATATATTTTTAATCTATAATCATTTAAAGTAAAGTGATATAAAATCTATAATTATAAATTATTTTTGTTGTTACGCATGCAATTTACATATATTTTTAATGGACTTGTTAATAAAATCTGATAGAAAAAAAATACAAACTCAAACGTGCAACAATTCAATTACTGAAGTAAAAACAAATAAATCATGAAAATCAAAGTGTACAGTAGTTCAAAAGTTTTGAATTTACAAATCAACCGATGACGCCGAAGCCTCTCTGGAACCCTGGCGTCCGCCCACCTACGTCCGAACTGGGCCAAGCTGAAGATAAATCCAACAAAATGCTCGGTAGGGTAATTAGCATCAGAGCCTTAGTACAAGCACTTGACTGCATGCAATCACAGCTCTCCAAACCCAGTGGGTTACAAAATCAGATCCAAGCCTACGCCCCATCTAAAGGAATAAAAAAAGAAAAAGCAGATTCCAGCAGAAGTTTGGTTCAGCTTTTGCGCCCCTCTCATTTTACAGTGGCACGTGGGCTTGCCAGCCGAGCAGTGCCGGTGCCGGTGATGTCTTTTACGAAAACGACACGATCAAATTTCAATGCTCGTTGTACACGCCTGCCTCTTACCACCATAATGAATTCACCTAATGGGCCCAGGCCCCCACTTGCCCTGGCAAGCCCATAACCCCAGTCCCTACCACATATTTTACCATCAACGCGTGGTCCAGATTTAAATCCAGCAGCTCCTTGAACCTTCTCGCGCCGAACACAGGTTCATCATTCTAGACACCAAAGCTCCACGGGTGCATCACCCTTACAAAAAAATAATAATCAATTTCCACGTGTCTTCCACGCAAGCACAAAAGCTTTGCGTCACGTGACCTCAACATCACTAGTTTAAAATACAAATCAATGTTTAATCAACAAGGTGTGTGTATATATATATATATATATAATTCAATTTTGAGATCAATACTTAATAGATTTGTTTGTTTTTTAATGCAACAACAAGAAAATACATTCTTAAAATGACGAATTATCACCCTTCTAAATACATTCAATTTATATGAACGATGCACATTTAAAATTGTTCGATGGAAAAATAGGCTAAAAATATATTTTTTTCATAGAAATAATAAGAAAAGGAAGCAATAATTGATATCAATTCATAAATCACGATTAAAATCATATTTTTTGTCCTTCTCGTATGAAAAAAATGAAGAGGTCCCTGTCCAATGTAAGTTGTCTGTACCAATCACCAAGGAGCATGCTATCTTCTTCGCAACTTTATAATCAAAATCCAAATGTTAACTCATATTATATATATAAAAAAATAATCGATATAATGAAAAAGACCGATCCAACAATATCCTTTGAAATAAAAAAATATATATACTTTTCAACATAATGTTTTAAAGACCTAAACTTAGGATAATTTTTAAAATATTTTTATTTTAAAATACATTAAAATAATATATATTTATTTATTTTAAAAATTAATATATCAAAATAATTTAAAAATATAAAAAAATTATTTTTAAAAAACATGGTTAAACCACGATACAGAATAAAATTTTTATGTAATAATATAATAATATGATAAAAAAATATATATTTAAAATAAAAAAACACTTAAATCTACTTTCCTTTTCATCAAAGCCAGGTTAGTGAGCTCATCTTACAATTAAAGAAGTAATTACCTTGTAAATTCTGCTCTTGGAATTCGAAATTATTGAAAACATGTACATGTTTAGCTTAAGGACAAAATAATTGGCATGCAAGTAACAGGTTGGGGACTTCTTGGATTCCACGCAAGCTTCTAGCAACCTGTAGTTGCTTCCACCACACGATGGAATAAGTCAAACAGCACACCTTCTTTAGCAAGCTGGCGCGATGCTTTAGCCTCCTATAAATGACGGGCAGCATACTTACCCATAACTGCAGTAACCAGGCAGCAAGTCTAGATTCAGACCACAAACAGCCATTTAAACAAAGTTTCACTTCCGTCAGAATTTCAAACTCGTCTGAACTAATCAATAATGGAAGTTGATGAAGGATGCAGGACGCCAAGACGCAGCGAATATCAGATACCGGCACCTTTGGTGTGCCCGCCACCACCAAAGAAGAAACCCTTTTATGTTAAGCAAAGAAGGGTCCCTCCTAAGGAAGGATACTTTCAGCCTCCTGATCTTGAGGGAATCTTAATGGATATTGCACCAAGAAGGGAAGCATGTGCTTGACTGGCTACTGTGCGAGAACTGTAAAGAAAGGTGGTCGCCTAGAGCCTTAACAGGTGGCTTGTATTATTATTTAACTTGTTTTGTATACCCGGTAGTTGTGAGATCTGTGAATTACAGCATCTTTCTTGGAATCTTTTTGCTGTTAATTGAAGATAACCCACTAATCCTTTTAAGGAAAACCACTTGTTTGTTAGAAGGATTGTAGTTAGGGTAGGAATTATAGACATATTCTCTGCTCGTACTCTGTTTCTTAGATTCTAAAACGTTTATATATTTTATCTGTCAATCTTGCTATTCAATATGGTTTAATTTTCACTCTCGCTGTGTTATGATTTTTGTGGTGTGTGTTACTGTAACTTTTTCGGGTGAGATGGAAATCAATGAACGTTATGATTATTATAACTCCTTGGGTGAGCTGGTTTTAAGATTCACATAATGGTGGGAATTCCATTTGTATTGGATATTGATGAGCTCCATAGTTCAGACAGGCGGCCCTGAATGAGGCCCAAGTGCTAATAGCCATACTTCCACACCAATGGGATTCTTTGGTTTTTTTATGTATTTTTTTTTAGAGTTTTTATTTAATTTTTTCAATTTTATTTTATTTCTGTGTTGATGTAGAAATTTTTTAATCATTCAATAAAATAAAATAAAAATAAAATTTAATTTAATAAAATTCATAACTCTATTTACATGTTTAATAATTATGAGTTAATATAATTGTATTATTTTTTATTCAATTGATTTTTTGTTTTCTTAAATCTTTCAAGTAAACAAGATTATGTAGATGCCATTATTATATGATATTGAATTTAAAACTTGATTTAAGCATAGGATTAAGTTGTTAGTGCTCAAATTAAATCCATTATATTAGCTTTAATTATAATATGAAAAAGTTTTATGCGTCTTAATGCAATCATGTTATGTTTTTTTTTTTTTTCTTTTCCACACCGCAGTATAGGGCGGGAAGTTTTCCCTGTACAGACAATTTGTTTTTACCTGATGAACGATATCAAGCCAAATGTTTCGAACGCGGAGTGAATAAAAATTCCAGATAATGACGTTGTCGGCAGTGGAAGGAAAATTGTTGCTCAATTGACTTGGGAACTAGAAATTTAGAAACAAGGAGCTATAGTAATTTTTTGAGGGATGCATGACCCTCCCCCGCAGCAACGTATATGGTAATTTCTCCGTGATTTGATAAGGGTGGGTTTCAAAGTTCAAACCAACAGCACCAGTTAAGCCACACTTCTGGGTCGGTGGCATGTTGCGGGTGACAATTTTCAGAGCCAGCGACTTGGGAGGGTATTGGGCTTGCATTGGATTGCACAAAGGAAGAAGTTCACTCCTCGCCATTTTATTGACGACCTAATAATTCGAGCATCTTTATGCCTAATTCTGACGTGAAGAAATTCAGGGCCAGGTCCTACTGGTTCTTCTGAGAACGGTTAGCTCTTGGCACCGGCCAAAGATTTAAACATCGACAAGGCAGCAATCGAAGGTGAAAATGGAGTTCACCTCCATGAAGGATAGATCCTTTTGAGGCCGAGCTAAACTGCTATCCTCACGCCCGAACTCATTACTTATTGCACGCAGCTGATACTGGGCCTTCAGTACCGTAGTGGTCTTGTGGTGGATCCATAGGCTGGTCACTGTGACAACATTCGACATTGTCAAAATAAGGCCTTGTATATCCCACTTATAATCTACAGTTGCAGTTAATACCATCAGCACAATGGCGCCATAATCAACTTCACCATCGCCACATTACTGTTACTACTCTTCCACTATCATGAATTCCAGTTTCACTGCCAATATTCTACCAGAAATAAATGAAAGCAACAAAACCAACAGATTCTCAATTCTCAATAACTATATTAAAGTAAATAGGAACATAAAACAAGAATCCGAAGAGAGTACCTAGCTAGTTTTTCCATCAAGCTGGTCATTTCCACAGGACCTATAATTTGTCAGAGGTTTACAAGCCAGCCAGGCATACCAAACCCGTCTTGAGCTCTATCGATGCTTTTCTTGAACATGTCTATCGTCACAGCACTGGTAGCTGAAGCAGTTGTGATAATTTCTATTGCGGGTTTCTATTACCAAAATGTTAGCCGTGAACTTACAACGATGTTTCCCAGTATCTAGTATTGATCACGCAAAGCGTTTTCTGTTGAAAGCTTGTATTTTTAATCTTTGGAAGAAATAATTAGAGAAGTTTGGATGTTTTGAAGGTAATGCCATTTCTTTATAGCTGGGTTAAATTATTGTAATGCAGGTTCAGGTGGTCTCAGGGGCCTAATACCTTCTTCTAGAGTTGGTAAATTTTAATTTGTACCCATGTTGTAGATTGTTTTTTATTGTTCATGGAGTGTGGAAAAGTACAATGTGGTTAATTTTTGCACTTTTCATTTTAATCATACAACTTTATATTTTTATATTTCAGTCATTGGATGTTGAGAAAATCATCGGAAAGGGGGAGTAGAATGAAAGATCTCGGTCAGCTGTATTTCTACCATAACAACACTAATATTGATGTTAATGAGTTTTATTAAAGATGATAGTTTGATAAAATGATTTGGATCTTTTAATCGTGCTGAAAAAATAGATTGAAATCTCCAAAGTTTGTTTTAATTTTGAGTTTTGTGACTAATTATATAGTATGTTGGAGTTGGAAATAAAGTTAATGAGAATTCTATGATTTTTTTTGTGCATTTATATGAAAATAGGTTAAATTTAGGTTTTCGAATCCAAATTACTTGGAACCTTAATTTTTCCATCGTCATATTACTACATCAAATAGAAAATGGTCACGGACACGTATACAGAGCAGATAATGTTTTTTACTCAACTGCAGTCTCCAGTTACATTTAAAATTACAGAATAGCTTAGCGTAGCATGGCATCAGCACTGTTGCCGCAACATCTTTGCCAGAAGCAGAGTTTATCTGATGTCGCCAGCTCTCAAACCAGCCCATCAATTCAATGCCAGAGGTGAAAATTGAAACTCAAAACTGTTTTTTATTATACACAACCACATAGTGACGCCACGTGAAGTAAAGAGGACCTAAATGGTAAGTTGATGCAAGAGGCCTTTTACCTTGTTGGGCAAGAACCCCACAGCTAGCCCTCGTCAGTTGGTGTCACACTCACTGAAAAGTGTTTTCTGGCAAAGCAATTTCATGATTTTTTGATGAAGGAAAATATTTTCTAGTTTAAGAGATTGCAAAACATTTTTAATGAAGGATTCAAAAAATTAAAAAGCTACAGTATTATATATATATATATATGATTTTATACTTTTTTTTAGTATTTTGGGATTATTTTGACTTGATGAAATTAAATATAAATCTTAAAAAATAAAAAAAAATTATTTTAATATTTTTCCAAATAAAACATATTTTAAAAAACAACAGAAACTCCTAATAAGCTATTAATAGCTATGATAAAATCTCTCCAAAGGCTAATTATATAATAACTTGATTTCTTTTTGGATTGAGTGGTCTGGATCACATTGCGATAATTGTCAAGGCTTAATTAATTTGCCCTTCCACAAGTTTTAATTACCTTATAAGTACGTTCTTCCTCCTTTATTCATCCTGTTTGAAGATAAACAATAATTGCGAGCTGCATTATTACCAAATTCCCAATCTAACTCGAGTGTTAGCAGTTTCTAATGTAAAACTGTGTTCCACATATATATGTCTAAGAGTTATACTGTGAGAAAAATAGATAAAATGTTTACAAGAATACACAATCAATATGCATCACATGATTGTTAACATATCGCCACAGGAAAATCGTTTTCAAAAGATCAAAAACCGCCTCTAAAAGATGTTTTTTCTCTATAAAAGTGCTGTTAGAAGCATATTAAAGTTCATCGTAAGACAACCTTTAAACGTGGGACGTCGAATAGTTAAGAGAATTTACTTGTGAGGTTTTTTTTTTTTTGAAACGTTATAAATCAATTAGAGATGGATTGCTAAATCTAAATACATCTAAAATTCAATTACAGATGCAAAATCTCACGTTAGCCTTAATCATGAGTAAGAAAGGGAAATTTGTGAACAAAAACTATTTTTGCCGTTGGCATCATACAACACACTGATTGTTAAACATAAAAATCAGAGCAATGAAAAATATTTAGACACTGAAAGAGATGAAAAGAAACGTTGGACAAAGAGGTGAGATAGCGTGTAAGCAGAAGGAAAAATGTAGGTGGATGAAGTCTATGTGATAAGGCGACAAGTAGGCTGCGTACACTTGGGTTGCCATTTGGAGACAGCTAGAATGAATGCATTTACATATAGCATCTGCGATGCATAACACTTTCTCCTTCCAGTTCTCAGCGAGATTCCTGGGCTGCTTTTTGCAAGTCTACATGTGATAAATCATGTCAAAGCATGCATTCATATATATTATTCATTTTTCTTTTATTCCTTTTTCAATGGAGGGTGACTAGGAAATGTATTCGAGTTATTCTGGCTAGCTGATTTTGAATGCTGTTCTTCCGAATTGGAATTCCGATTAATGGGAGTAACCTTCCGTCTCCTCAGAGCGCAGTCTATGTTTCAACTTGAAAATCTCTCGGTAGAGATTTAGACAGAAATTCTAAATTAACCCTCTGGACTATCCCATGTGAATATTTTTTTTTTTTAATTATTTGAGTTTGAAAAGTAGTACAAGGTTGTAGGCCAGGAGGAAAGCAGGCAGTCCCACCAGAGTAAATGTGTAATTAAATAGAAGATCCCCGCCAACAAATCAATGTTGCGAATGTACGTACGTGATGTAGTAAAAGATTTTAAAAAAAAAAGGAAAAAGAAAATCAACGACACGATGATGAAATACGACATAATTGTCTTCTATAACGCTTCTGATGCCTAGATTAGTTTTATTTTTTTGAAAAACTCAGAGGTGTAATCCCTAAGAAAAGGATATTTGAGACTCATTTACACATATCTAATAAAAATATTGCACAAACCTGCAGGTTTATAATTCAGACCAGATTAATCACATTATAAAAACCATCTCAACAGCCAATGATATTATTAAAACCTACTAAAATCAATCAAACAAACAATTTCGGCATGCCTTAATCACATCGGCCTAGCAATTTCATAAAGACCCATGCAATCTGACTTACAAAGTTCAAGAATTTTTTAAGGCTTAATATGCTTCTCCGCGGTCGGATGTGCAACATCATAGATTGAGAATATAATTGCCGCATTTATTTTGCGATTAAGCTTTTGATTATAATAGAGAGAAACGAGTATTTGGGTAGTCAAATTTGAAGCACTATTTTATTTAGCTAAAGTAGCTAAAATGCTGGCAGAGATACAATTGGTCTTTAGTATTTCGATTTCCCAGTGGATCAGATTATAAAAAATCATGGTATTTCGTCCGAAAAGATTTATTCAGCAACGTCTTCTAGCTGTACCTCTGTTCGACGAGGTAACGACTTCAAATTAATTCTATCTCATAGACTAGCTTATTTAAATTTTTTATTTTCAAAACTTATCAATCGATCCATATATATTGGTATATGTCTTTGATCATCTAGCTAGCTAGCGAGTTATTGAGTTAGGTTGAATATCTACAGCAATTAATTGGTTGTTGCTGGTGAGTTGACTAGTCCCAGGTTTTGCTTCGGATAGAAGCCCGTGAAAGGATTGGCACCAAACGATCAACAAATTAAAACACCGAGGGGATATATTTTTCTCAAGGAAAGAGAAAGAGCAGCTCGGTAGCTTGCCAAGCAAGAGAAAATCACCATGCGCGCATGCCTTGCTCCAACATCAACCTAACTCCTGGAGAAGGAGGCCGAGTCTCAAATTAACTTGCGTATATATACCAGATTCTTGAGCCTTTACCTCTCCTCTTGCCTTGTCCTTTAAAAAAAAGAATCGTTCGCGTCGCGTTTTTTGTTGTCTAGAGTGTTTAATAAATTCTTTTAGCTTATAAGAAATTAAACTTTTGAGAAGTTGTTTGATATCATTTATAATTTCAGTTTTTTGAAAAACTGAAATTAAAATAAAAAAATGTTTATTTTGGATTTTTTTTTAAAAACACTCTTTTAATTTTTGAAAACCATTTTCTTTGTTTTAAATTTTCTTAACATGTTGGTTTTCCAAGTTTTTAAAATAAAAAAAAATATTTTTAATTTTATATTAAATTAAAAAAAAAACAAGAAAAGAACATGAAATGAAAATGATTCAAAACCACCTCATAATTGACGGGAGTTCCTAATTATACCATGAGATTAGTGGATGCCACCTATAAATCATCTTACATGAGCACTTTAATTGGATTGAGATCTCTGATTATATTAACTATTTATTAAGCAAGATCATCTTTCCAACGCCTCTTATATTATAAAAAATGGTTTGTGAAATTTCATAAACAAACTATTAACATAATTAATCAGTTGCAATTTGCGCCTGGCAGATTTCTACCAACAAAAAACAAAATAAATGGTCGGCAACAAAACAAATGGTCGACAACTTTTTACGAACCACCACTACTATTGCTAATTTTTGGAAACAACAACGGACGATATTACGAGCAGAAATGCTAATGAACATATATAATAATATTATTAAACTACCATTATAATTATAGCATATATTGTTGGATCGAAGATTGATGGTGTGGAAGTTGGCCGTTTTGACAGAAAAATAGGACTGTCAGTTTTGTGAGTTTTTCTCAAATAATTCTCCTTTAATCTTGTTGCAATCCGAGAATAAGTTGTTCTTATATATATATATGTTGTATTCCTTAGTTGAATCTGAGGAAGAATGATTGTGAACCCATTATTTGTTGATAATGGAAGTTTTTAGGTGGACTACGATCCCGTGGTTTTTCCCGCATCGGGTTTTCCACGTTAAAATCTTGATGTTGATTTTGTGATTAATTGTATTATATTTGATCATTGTTTGATTCTGTTTTACTGCACAAAGAGGGAAAGAATTGGGACTTGTGAATTGTATTCCGCTGAATTGATCCGGGTAAATTGGTGTCCGGTTGTTCCTAGTTTTCCCAACAAAGTGGTGTCAGAGCACTGGTTGTGTAGATTGAATTTCTTGTGCAGTTAAAATAAAAAAGGAAGATTCGGGCATGATAAAACTTACTTCCTCAAATTATTTTCTATGGAAAACAATGATGGAGGATCACTTATATTACAATGATTTGGCTTTGCCGATTGAATGTAAAAGAATAAAGCCTGATGATATGGATGATGCAAAATGGACTGGGCTTAATAGAAAGGCTACTGCTAATGTTAGAAAATGGGTATCTTCTAAGTCCATTAATCATATTTCTCAAGAACATGATTGCTATACAGTTTGGAAGATGTTGGAAGAAACATTTGCTAAGGAGAGTGCACAAAACAAGGTTTTTGTATTAAAGACCTTGTGAATTTGAAGTATAGAGATGGTGAAGATGCTTCAGTGCATATAAATGTATTTCAGGGGTTCTTGAATCAGCTGTCATTGATGAATCTGGAGTTAGCCGATGAAATGCAAGCACTAATCCTACTGAGTTCATTGCCGGATAGTTGAGAGACTTTGGTAGTGTCACTTAGCAATTCTACTCCGAATGGGAAGATCACTTTGAAAAAAGTGAAGGATTGTATCCTCAATGAAGAGAAGAGGAGGAAAGGCACAAGCACTTCTGAGTCTCATGCACTTGTTATAAAAAGTCAAGGGAGAAGTCCAAGCAGGTTCTCTCATGGCAAGCAAGATAGAGAATTCAGCAATAGAAAAGGCAAATGGAAGCCAAGAGGAAGATCTCAGTCAAGGAAGGGTTTTAAGTGTTATTATTGTGATAAGCTTGGGCATATGCAAAAAGATTGTAGAAAGTATAAAAGAGATAAAAAGGGTAAAGATGAAGACAAGAATGAAGAGAATGGTACAACTGTAGTTGTATTTGATGGTGATGTTGCCATTGTTTGTGATGATAGTTGTGTTAATCTTGCATGTCAGGATACCACCTAGGTTGCAGATTCAGCAGCTTCTTACCATGTTACACCTCGACGTGATTTTTACACACCCTACACTGCTGGAGACTTTAGTCAAGTTAGGATGGGAAATCAAGGGATGGCTAGTGTTGTGGGCATTGGAGACATTTGGTTGGAAACCAATACTGGGTGCAAGTTGCTACTCAAAGATGTTAGGCATGTGCCTAATATGCACCTATACTTGATCTCTATAGGTACTCTTGATGAAGAAGGCTATCACAATTACTTTGGAGATGGTAAATGGAAGCTCTCCAGAAATTCCCTGATTGTTGCTAAAGGGAAGAAGATGGGTCTTTATATGTCACAAGCCAAGGTGATCAAAGAGGAGGTGAATGCAATTGAAGATTGCTCTACTGATCTGTGGCATAAGCAGCTTGGACATTTGAGTGAGAAAGGCATTGGCATCCTTGCCAAGAAGAACTACATTCCATTAAAAGGTATGAACTTGAACACATGTACTTATTGTTTAATTGGCAAACAACATAGAGTTGCGTTTCAAAGATCACCTTCACGTAGAAGATCACATGTTCTTGATTTAGTTCATACTAATGTTTGCTCTATGATTGATAAGTCTTTTAGGGGTGCATTGTACTTTGTTAGTTTTATTGATGATCACTCCAGGAAAATTTGGGCCACTTGTTTGAAATCCAAAGATCAGGTGCTTGATGTCTTTAAGGATTTCTATGCCAAAGTTGAAAAAGAAACTGGTAAAAAGCTGAAATGTATTCGAGCTGATAATAGTGGTGAATACAGGGGTCCTTTTGAGAAGTATTGCAAGGAACATGGTACTAAGTTGGAGAAGACAGTTCCTAAGACTCCATAACAGAATGGAGTGGCTGAGAGAATGAACAAAACCATTGTTGAAAGAATTAGATGTATGCTTTCTCATGCAAAGATGCCTAAGTCCTTTTGGGGTGAGGCAATGAAGACTGCAGTTGTCATGATCAACCTTTCTCCATCAATTCCTCTTGAATTTGATGTTCCAGATAGAGTTTGGAAAGGAAAAGATATCTCTTATGCACACTTAAGAGTGTTTGGATGCAGGGCATTTGTACATTTTCCTAGATATGAAAGGTCTAAGCTTGACAACAAGACAAAGCAGTGCATTTTCTTAGGCTCTGAAGATGATGAGTTTGGCTATAGGTTGTGGGATCCAAAGGAGAAGAAAATTATGAGAAGCAGAGATGTTATCTTCTTTGAAGATCAAACCATTGAAGACTTTGAACAAAAAGAGAAAACAGAGTCTACCACTTTTATTCCAATTAATTTAAATCCAAGACCTACTCCACAGCTACCTTTAATGTCTACTAATCATGGGGGAGACTTACAAAATGATGATATTGGTGGTTCTCTTATTGAGCCATTAGTTGGTGATCCTGAATCAACTAATGATGATGTTGATGTTATTCCTGAACAGGTTATGCAGGAAGCTCCAGATGAGCCACAATTGAGAAGGTTAACTAGACTTCGCCAACCTTCCACTAGATATTCTCCTCATGAGTATGTGGTAGTCACTGATGGGGGAGAGCCAGAATGCTTTGATGAAGCTATGTCACATGAGAAGAAAAATGAGTGGTTGAAAGCAATGCAAGAAGAGATGAAATCCTTGTATAAAAACCATACCTTTGAGTTAGTAAAGCTTCCTAAAGGTAAAAGAGCACTCAAGAACAAATGGGTGTTTAGGTTAAAAATTGATGAACATTGCTCACAGCCAAGGTACAAGGCAAGATTGGTTGTGAAAGGTTTTGGTCAGAAAAAGGGTATTGATTTTGAGGAAATCTTTTCACCAGTGGTCAAGATGTCTTCAATCTGAGTTGTGCTTGGCTTAGCTGCTAGTTTGAATCTTGAAGTTGAACAACTTAATGTGAAAACTGCCTTTCTCCATGGTGATTTAGATGAGGAAATCTACATGGAGCAGCCTGAAGGGTTTGAAGCAAAAGGCAAAGAGCAGCTAGTTTGTAAGTTGAAAAGGAGCTTATATGGGTTAAAGTAAGCTCCAAGACAATGGTACAAAAAGTTTGATTCTTTCATGGTGGATCATGGTTATGACAGGACCACTTCTGATCATTGTGTATTTATAAAAAGATTTCCAGATGGAAACTTTATTATTCTCTTATTGTATGTGGATGATATGTTGATTGTTGGCCATGATGCTAAAAAGATTCAGATGTTGAAGGAAGAATTGAGCAAGTCTTTTGCAATGAAAGACTTAGGACCAGCAAAACAGATTCTTGGCATGAAGATCACACGTGACAGGAAGAAGGGGAAACTTTGGCTATCTCAGGAGAGATATGTTCAAAAGGTACTTGAGAGATTCAACATGAGCAACTCCAAACCTGTTTGTTCTCCACTTGCAAGCCACTTTAAACTAAGTTCTAAGCAGTGTCCTTCAAGTGATGAAGAAAAAGATGAGATGAAAAAGGTTCCTTATGCATCCGCAGCTGGTAGCTTGATGTATCTCATGGTTTGCACAAGGCCGGATATAGCTCATGCAGTTGGTGTGGTTAGTCAGGTCCTCTCCAATCCTGGTAAAGAACACTGGTCAGCAGTGAAATGGATACTCAGGTATCTCAAAGGTACTTCTAGTTTCAGCTTATGTTTTGGTAATGATAAACCTATGTTGGATGGATACACAGATGCAGATATGGCTGGTGATGTTGATTCTAGAAAGTCCACATCAGGATACTTGATGAAGTTTGCAGGGGGAGCAGTCTCATGGCAATCAAGGTTGCAAAAATATGTTGCATTATCCACTACAGAGGCCGAATATATTACTCTTACTGAAGGGGGCAAAAAGTTGTTATGGATGAAGAAGTTTTTGCATAAACTTGGCCTAGTTCAAGAGAATTTTGTATTGCACTGTGATAGTCAAAGTGCAATCCATCTCAGTAAGCATCTTACTTTTCACTCTCGATCAAAGCACATTGAGTTTAGATATCAATGGATTCGAGATACTATGGAGATGAAGTCATTCATTGTTGAGAAAATCCATACTGATGACAACGTGTCTGACATGATGACCAAACCTCTAACGAGAGAAAAGTTTGAGTTCTGCAGAAGGGAAGCAGGCTTGTCAGAGCCTCCTAAATTGATTTTTACATATTGATCACTGGTATGGAGAATTCCTCACATGGTGTGTGAGGGGGAGATTTGTTGTGTGTGGTCCCACACCATGTGATGGTGGGACCACCACATTAATTTTCATGTGATGGTTGTCTCTCGGTGTTTAAAATTAAGTGGTCCGGGTACTGTAGCGGCAGATTAGAAAATAGAAGAGAGGAGAAGAAAATTAAGAGAGAAAAAGAGAAGAAGAGGCAGCAGAGCAGTCTGTGTTCTTCCTTCGATTTCCAACTCGTTCACCGTTGGATCGGGATGAGATTTTGACAGTAGCTTCTAGACACGTTGATCTTCATTCTGGACGGTTAGATCGAAGATTGGTGGTGTGGAAGCTGACTGTTTTGACAGAAAACGAGGCTGTCAGTTTTGTGAGTTTTTCTCAAATAGTTCTCCTTTAATCTTGTTGCAATCCGAGAATAAGTTGTTCTTGATGATATATATGTTGTATCCTTTAGTTGAATATAAGGAGGAATGATTGTGAACCCATTATTTATTGATAGTGGAAGTTTTTAGGTGGATTACGGTCCTGTGATTTTTTCCGCATCGGGTTTTCCACGTTAAAATCTTGGTGTTGATTTTGTGATTATTTGCATTATATTTGATTATTGTTTGATTATGTTTTATTGCACAAAAAGAAAAAGAATTGAGATTTGTAAATTTTAATCTGCTGAATTAATTCGGATAAATTGGTATGAAGTTGTTTTTAATTTTCCCAACATATATCTATACTGGTACTCGAATTTAGTGTTTTTTTTCAAAATAAAATATGCATATATAGTTGCACTATATAAAAGTATTGCCACCTAAAAAGTGAATATGATCGTAGGGAGGAGTGGAGAATATTACTTCAATATAGAAGGTCGAGAAAGCAGAAACAAAAACGAGAAAGGGGAGGCAGGAGTTTGTCCGTACGAGGACTGTGCTCGCCAGTGGGCAGTGTCCATATTGGTAAAACGGCTCCACTTTCACTGTGTTCAACACTCGTTCCTCTCTGTCTTTGAGAGTCCGTACGACCATGGCAGCAACATCATTATTGTCACACCAGTCACCAAGTCCTTTCTTTGTCTCTCAGGTGGTTTTTAATTCCGACGCGTCGAGGGGTTTCTTTGGACACAAAGGCCCGTGGAGAACTCACTTAACTACTAATGTACCACACAGCACTAGATACTAGATAAATGCTGCATGTCAGTTCTTGGAGATGTTTGATATTGAAAGAAAAAAATCTAGCCTTGGCCACGCGCGCGTATAGTTGGTGATAAGATGAAAAAGAAAACCTAATGCAAGTTTCGTGAATCGATGAAAATAATAATAATGATAATAATAATATGAAAGTTATTCAATCAACTCGCTGTTTGGATAAGTTGACTTGTTCAAAAAAAGAAAGAGAGAAAGTATAATTTGATCATAGCTTATCAAACACAGTGACCTGGTGTTTATGCATTAAAAAATCAAATTATTTATTATCGCTCATAAAGAACCCATAATTGTTTACACAACATCACTGCACCGGGATGGTAATTTTATGGTTTTTATTTTAGAAAAAATAACTGAAAGAAAAACAATTCTTACTTTTAAAAGCACAAATTCTAATATTGATAATAACTGTAACCTTAAATAAATTTAAAAAATATAAATTCTAAAAAATATAATTTAACTAGTTAGTTTTTAAGTTTGTTCTTTAAAAATCATTAGTTTAAATCTTAAAATTATTAAAAATTTATATAATTATTAATTTTAAAATTTATAAAATTAATTGATACACCTATAAACTAATAATGAATACTTTTGCCAAACTGACTTGTTTATAATGCTATAGTTTCGCATTTTTTTTATAACCTTAAAAAACATAAAATTGTTAGAACATTAAAAATTTAATGTCTAATGGATGAAATATTTGTTGGGTGGTGTATTGGGTGGTATATTTTTAAAAAAATATTAAGAAGCCATATTTAACATGTGTTTTAGGATATAAACTCATGATAATCCTATAAAATCCAAATCTAAATAAATTAGGAAGCTCATTTCTAATTAACTAATTATTCAAGGTTTAAAATTAAAAAAAATTCAATTAAAGAAAAGATAAAAAAAAAATAGCTTAAGCAAACTTAGATTTACAATACGTGCTATGCTACAACTGGACCAAATTAGTTCTAACATTGACAAAAAAAGAAAAAAAGATGCTTAGATGATGCCTATATATTTAAAGAAGAAAAGAAAATCTGAGACTCAGGTCATTGACCTGGCTAAATCAATTAAATCTGGTTAATTTAATACTATGATTAAAAAAATTGATAAAAAAATAAAAAATAGAAAAACCCAATATGACCTGAATTATTTTTAAAATTATTAAAAAATCATATAGAAAGCCAAAAAAATTTACGAATCCTAATTTCTAAATAAATTAAATGCTAAATAATAAAAATAAAAAAAGATGAACTGAAAAACAAAAAACAAAATGAAATTTTACCTTGCACGACACCATAGACCAGATATTTTTGTTTAACCTTTAAAAAACCATAAAAAAATGGAGATGGTGACATACTAGACCATATTTAATATATATATATATATATATATATATATGAATAATCAATTTAATTTAATAATTTGTTTTAAAAAAAATATCTAAGAAAGAACAATGAATAAAAAGAACCAGTATAACCTGAGTAATCGTTAAAATCAACTAGAAATTCTATATAAAGCAAAATAAATAAATAAATTACTAAACTCAATTTCCAATTAATTTAAATACTTAATAATGAATCTTCTAAACATGAGTCAAGCTTTTAAATTCATAATCTCATAAATCCTAGACCTGATGTCAACCAAGAAGTTTAATTTAATGTTGAATGATGAAATTAAAAAGATATATATATATATATATATATATATATATATATATATCAATTTAAAAAACGTTGTCAAGGAAAAAAACAATAAAAATAAAGATAAAATCTGATATGTGAATATAATAAAGGAGGGTGAAATCAGAAAAAAATCAATTTTAAAAATCATCCTAAATAAAATAAATAAAAATAATTAGAATGGAGACCAGATTTAAAATAAAAAAAATAGAGGATAAAATAAAAAATAAAATTCAATTCTATAAATTAATTGCAAGAAACAAAAAAATAATTAAAAGAATAATGACAAAATCCTAAGAACCAAACAAATTGAAGGGCTAATGTGAAATGTCACAAAGCTAGGCACAAAATCTAAGCAAGAGAGAGAAAAAAAGAAAAGAGAAAAAAGCTATTCAATACAAAACCAGAGGTCATATAGTAACAGGTGTTGTCCAAAAAAGTTTTAACCGCCGTGATAAAAAAACACCAAGAAAACTTATTTTTCCACCTCTACGAGCCACCGCAAGTGTCATTCAAAAATGACAGGGTAGCTCACTTATTGGCATGTTTGTGAAATATTCTAACAATTTTTTTAATTAAATTACTGAATCACTTATAAAATCACTTAATTATTGTAAAAAAACTAATGTGAAATAAATAATATGCTCTTAATATCAAGCCTAAGCTTTTTTTTTCTTACATATGAATTGTAGAAAAATCTCTTAAGCCAAAGTTATGTTTTTTTTTTCTTTTAAGGGTAACTGAGTAATTTAACTATTTAAAAAATTATAAAAAGACCAAGATAACCCCCAAACAATTCTAGAATAATAAATAGACCATATGAAAAGATTTTTTTTACCCTTCATACCTAGTTCTTTGCTTTTTCAGTTGAGAGAAAAACATAATGTAACTATTATAATCTACATCAAGTGTATAATAATTTTCCCACATGAAATAGTTTCTACTAATGTATTCATTTGCGCTCCATGCTATGGGTCAGACTATTCTTTTTCTATAATTCAAAAAAATATAAAGAGTATTAAGATTTTTTTTGTATTATCATTAAATCCAATCAAGTGATTCAATCTTGAAACCTGTGAACTTAGCTTATTGTCTAACTTGAGTTTTGAATTAAACTGTATAGAAGCGAATTCAAAGTGAATCATTCAATTTAATAGGTCCAAAGACAACTTTAATCACTAATAAAAATATGATATAGCTTTTCAAAAAACTTTAAAACAACAATTTCTTTTTTAATATTGAGACGATGCCAAATTAAATCGACTTCAGTCCTTCTTATGGCCTGAGTCATGAACTTCATTGAATTTAATAAATTTTTTTTTGTAAATTATCTTTATTTAATTTCATGATAAAATTAGATGCTTGCAAAATCAAGCATCAACCCTAAAAAAATATTTATTTGAAATTATGATAACCTTATAGAAAGTAGAAAGACATAAACTATGAACTCCATTCCCAACCAATCCAATATTAAAGAAAAATAAAAAAAATCAATTAATAAAATTAGAGGACCAAAAACTAAAAAAAAAACACATCAGTTTTCATGAGTAAACTTATTAAACTTGTGAATTAGGTTACCCAGGTCAACATATCAAACTTACAAATCGGGTAATGGACTCCATTAAGATTAATAACTTGTTTTTTTTAAACTATTTTTTATTTAAATATATGATAATAAAAATAGACAAATACAAAATCGAGTGTCGAATCAATACTAAGATTTTTTTTAAGGCTATGATAACTTCATAGAAAGCAAAAGGAAACAAATTATAAAACTTAATTCTCAATCAATCCAATATCGAAGGATGTAATAAAAGAAAAAGGTTATACTAGCAAAATCCATCAATAAACTCATAGACTTTCTAAAATTTAATAATACTTTTTTTTCAAAACTATTTTTTTAACTATATGATAAAAACAAAAATAAATGATAACTTTGATTAGTTAAAAGAAAAACCATCACTAAATTCGTAAACGGGGGCAACCAGAATTACCTCGTTAAATTTATAAATCAAATCATTGACTCTATAAAGTTTAATAATCTAATTTTTTTTTAAATAATTTTTTTAGTTGATTTTTTTAAAAATAAACTATACCATGATACTGTGATATTTTTTATGTTAGATGCTGAGATATTTTTTTAACACCATAATAACCATATATAAAATAAATTATCAACTCTAAATCTTTATAAACACATTTTATAAGGATTAAATTAAAAAAAATCAATAATCAAAGGAAAAAAAACTCAAAACACAAAAGAAAAAAACACCAATAATACTAGTAAGTATTGGGAATCAATGTTTTCCGCACAACTTTTAATTTTATTCTTAATACGTAATTAATATTAATACACCCAATCTCCTCAATGTTAAAATGTGTGCCAATGTCGAGTCTTGTTTATTTCAATAAAGGAATCACGCTGAATAATTTGCTCCACGAACAGCTTACAACTATGTTTCAATGATTGGGCTTGTTTGTGCCTTTTATGGGCCTTTTCGGGTTTTTATTTATGTAAAAAACAAATTACAATCACCCTATTTATTTTTATTTTAATCATCACCAATTCGGAAGTCATGCCTCCAATTATTAATCTGGAAAGAAACCAATAGGCAAAATACAGTACCAAAACCAATCAGCAAAGAAACCAATGCACGACGCACGATTCCTCGTGTAAAAAAATCACTGTAGTTATCGGCAAGAATGCTGTATGCATGGAGTGCATCAGATTCTATGCAGGCTTTCACTGTATCATCAAATACAACTCGGACATCTGATAAATTAGCTTTTTATACTTGATTTTGGTTTAGGGTTCAAATAGAATTGGTTCGATTTGAGTTGGATGGTTTCAGAAGTTTGAAACCCACCCGAGATGAATCACAATTTCTTTTGGGGTTTTTTAACCGTCTTTTTCCTTGATTCAGTTTTTTTATATTTTTATTTTTTTTGGTTTCATTTTCTAGTAGTTCGTCTTTTTTTTCCTCACCCCAAATGCTTCAGCTGAAAATTGAGAAAATTTTCAATCTAGCTAGCTAGCACATATGATCATCGGTCGCAGATGAGAGCCAAAGAAGAAGTGTAAGAAAATCAATTCTGAATTGGAAAAATGGCCATAAAAATGGAAAGTGTAGATAAAAAGGTTGAAACAGCCTCCTGTATTTCCTGTCAATATCAAGAGGTGAACATTTACCACCATTCATTGCTAAGCAAATTTAGACTTTTTTGTTCTAAGATCAGCTTGTGAGGTGTGTGTTGAAGACCAACAGTAGAGTATTCAAGAAGAAATGGCCCAGGTTAGACTCATTGCTGAAGTAAATGGCTGTCATTTTCCAGGTGGAGTCATCGGAGAATGTATACTCCTGTTCGAACCACCATCAATCCATGCTTGACCGGCCCAAACAGATAATATTTATTAAGCACTAGAGATCATATCCTTGGACAGGAGAATTGGAGAAAAAAATAAAAATGATGCAGTTTTATCACTAGCAATGATTGCAACAGCTGAACAAAATGTATTTGATTTCAGCAGTGGTGTGATGATGCATAGTAATCCAGTCCTGCGAATCAATTTTCTTTTGATTGCAAATCTTAAGAACATAAAAATAGACCTTAATGACACGCAATTATTGAGAAAATAAAGTTCCTGAAGAGGAAATTGCCTTCCACATTATCACACACTACGCAATACTAATCATGACCTACACCTGTAGTACTTGTTGCACCCTCTGTTGTAATTGTTTGATGGTGGAGGTAGGCAGCTGCCTTGATAGGGTTCACCTCTCTTAACCTTGCCACAGAATGGTAAGTCGGACCTCAAAACTCCAGGAGTAATATATTTGACAGCTCTAACAATTCTTCGACTTGTCTCTGACTCCATTGATAATTCTTCCTCTGCCATTTCATCACTACATTCTACCATGGAACCACTGTATTGCACTTTTTCAGTACTTGCTTGCATAGCAGCAAGTCTAAACTGGGAGCTCAGTTCTACAAGGACTAGAACTAATAAGAAGGCTGCGAGAAAAAGTTGTAAGGAATAAATGTTACAGTTCCTCTTTGTTTCCATTCCTTGATCGCAAGTTTTCTTCCACTATGCTTCCATTTTATCTAGGTGCTGCTTAGCTCAGCTGTCTCTATCAAGAAAATTTTCAATTATTGTGTACTCGCTACTTATTTATAATCTTTCAATTATTGTGTACTCGCTACTTATTTTATCTAGGTGCTGCTAATCAAATTCGCGTGAACCTAAAGCATTCTGATCCCACCAATAACTTTCTGTCATCTTTCTTTTGTTTTGTCTCAAATCCCTACAGATACTTATGTCTTGAGTCTTGACTTTGATAAAAGAAAGAAAACAACATATTTTTACTCAAGAAACCAGCCAAGGAAGATTTGAAGCCACATGCTAGCAAGTAGGCAAGTGCTGCAATCTTGCAGGAAATCAAAGTATTCTTGATTTCCAAACTTTATCATCAATAAATTATTTTCAGGATTTCAATCTCTCAAATATGTGAAAATTATGAAGTTCTAAGACCATGGACGTTATGATTTCTGTTTAATTGGTCATGTATATAATCAAAGAATTGATTACAATCTTAGCTGATAAAATGGAACCCGTTTTCTGATGAATGAGAGACAGTTCTATTAGACGATATTGAGGGGTACAGCAGATGGAGGCCAGTAGCCAAGGGCAGAAAGATCAATGAGATTTATAAGCACAAAAACTAGCAAAGAATCGAGGGAGCAAACCAAAAAAGGGCCATGATGGCCGGATCAGGCATAAGTTCATGTTGATTATGAATCTGCAATTATCATTTGATATTAAACGATGGATTAAAGCATTAAAAGGAACGAAGTTACTCATCCATCAAAGAGTAAGTGCCACAACATGCCATTGAGATTTACACATTGATATTATCACTTCCTCAGGTTTGTTCTTAGGTAACCCCTCGCTGCCAAACCATTCAGGATGCTTAGATCCATATATCTGATGTGCAGTCACCTCCGGGGTATCTCATCTCATGGGCTAGGGAAGGTCCATCAGGTTCAGATGCAAAGTCTACAAAATAGTTTGGATTTATTGCAAGACGACCTTTCTCAGTGTCAACATCTATCTGTAACATATGAGATCCTTTCTCCACGACTTCTGGATAAAACTGACGATCCCAGGTACTGAAAAGTGAGTTGGTGACATAAAGTCGCTTCCCGTCTAAACTCAGCTGAATCATTTGAGGCCCGCCCCTCAAACGATGTCCCTGAACAGAAATTATGATGCTTATCAGTCTGTACCACATGATAAGGTGGACTCTTGGGCAGATACACAAAAGCTCTCAAGAAGATATCTAAGACTAAAACATTATTACATCGGTGATTTCTTGTCCAGAATTATACACTGAAAATTGAGAAACAAATTTTTTTTCATCCCAAATTCCCAATTAATTTACTCCCACTTTACATTAGTCCAGTGGAAAAATGTAGCATCACAGCGCGTGAACAAGGTAGTTGGTGGGCTTGGTGCACCATTCTGCCCAACGAAAATTGCATGTAAAATTAGTTGCCTAAGTTACCAAGTAGTTCATCTCTGTAACAAGAAAGTATGCCTAAGGCATATCAAACTTTGTTGGTTCAAAAGCTTCCATACGAAATGCTATAGCTATTTGCTATTCCACAAATACATATCTGGCATGAGTTTTTGGTGTGGAAACTATTCCAAAGGCTGTGTGTGTGTGGAAAGAGATGGGCCAAATGTATTTCAGTTGACATTGCTGTGATAGTGGAGTCTAGTTTAAATGAATGTAATTTGACATCCTATATAGATGTCAGTAATTTATAGCTGATGATCATACTAACCTGGATTTCTGGAACATCGTACTGCCAGGTTTTTCCATCTTCACCCTCAGCCACCACAGAGCTTCCCTTTTGGATCAGCCCCCCAACCCAAACTTGTCCTTTCAGGACAGGTTTTTCAGGGTCCTCAATGTTGTACTGTCGGACATCTCCATGTAGCCAGTTGACAAAGTACAGAAACCGATCGTCAAGAGAGATGAGAAAATCAGTTACAAGCCCTGGCATTTCAGGGAGAATCCAGTTTTGCACCTTCAATGGTTTCACTGATATTGCCACCTGAAAAGACAAATATTTGGGAGAAGCAATCATCATAGAATGACACTATCCAACAAACTGAAATGTTATCCACATTGAAAACAGGCAATATTGTCCGCCATTTGCATACCTCATGGCTCCATGATCCATCAGGGGTCTTGAAAAACCTAACCATGTTACTTGTTAAGGCACACCCAACAAACCCTGAATCTTTAGAAGGATCGTGCAGAAACCTTATCTGCAAATCAGTGAAACAGACATGTCAGAAATTGTATTTTTGAAATGTCACAATGGCTTTGTAGCAATGAAGAAAAGATACAAACAAGTGAGTTTGTGCATGCATCATAGGAACAATGATCATTGGCCTTTTCTAAATCATAGGAACAAATTGTTGATTATATTTAAAGAAATAACCTCCAATGGCAAGAGTCCTGTATCGCCAAGATCCAATGTCTGCTTCAGTTCACCATTGGGCCAACTGTAGACATTCAAATGCCTCCCGTAAAGACCATCTGCCACATGTTGCAGATTGAAGCCTTTAGTGAAGGCTGCAGGAGCTCCCCATGAGGAGCTAATCATGGTGTTGTGTCGAGGTTGGTACCAGAAATCATAACCAAACGTTGGACTGTGCCCTGGTTTCTCCCACCTGATTGAGAATGAATATGATTCAAAGGTTACAAAAATCACTTTTTCTCAATCTTCAAAACGCTTAGCATCTCAGCACACTTTCAAGTGGATTAAATGTAGAGTAGATACATAATCAATCCTGTTTCATATGTCTGAGCAACTTTGATTTATTTATTAACTGGTAGAGTGGAATAAATGAATCACCAAACACATGCATTAATGAAAGCAAAAGTGAAATCTGTTAGGGTAGGGGCACTGGTAATCACCTCCCCTTTACATTGAATTCTGAATCAAGTAGAAGAAATCCATTTCCCTCTGCCTTTCCATCTTTATCTCCAAGGCATGATACCATGACATCTCCAGAAGCAAGGCAATGAGATGTGTGTGGATACGCTAATCCTGTCTTATTTACAATATCCGCAGGCTCAACAACTTTATGCAATGAGGGAGCCCTTGGATCTTTTAGTGTGTCAATTGCATATATGCGACCAGATCTGTTGGAAATAGATTGCACAAGAAACTTATTGAGTGTTTGGTTTAAAAAGTTAAATGATTGATGATTTTTACATGACATTTTTGAAATGAAATCTTCAAAACTTCAACGCACTCATGAGTGCTCACGACCCAACTCTAGCTTTGGTAATTCTTAAACAGCATGGCTAATTTTTTAACCTAAGCATCAATTCTTATATTTGTTTTGATTTTATACCGTGAAAGCACCCTCCAATAACAATGTTAGTACTTGTGTTTGTTGGTTCAATGCCAAAACTACGTGCATAGTTCCTAGTTTTCTTCAATGCAACTCTCTTCTTGTCCAGATTAAAATTCGAAAATATAAAATAAACTGCAGTATCTTACATCAAGGAAGGAAGGATCAGATAACGCCTGGCTGCTGATGGATCTCCATGACAAGAGCTGCAAGAATTCCACCCTGAATGATGTAGTTCATCTCCTAAGTTTGGCATAGGTAGCCTGTGGATAACTTTCGAATAATTGGGTGAGTTGGGATCTACATCCACTGTGGCTAGATAATCCGGCTTCTCTATTCCCGTTCCTGTATAGATATTTAAAAAATTATATTCCTTATCATCACTTATTTTCCATGAGCTTGTCAAGAATGATAATATTAAGGAGTTAAGATATAACTCGGGAACATTAATTCATTTAAAATTGATCCATCAATAAAGGAAGCAGCTTTAAGAGGCATACGTTAGACATATAGGCCTACATCTCACAATATTCTGCTAAAATCTGTGGTTTATTGTATAAAACTAAACTTGTAGTGTTTTCAAAAGTAATATATAAAAGTGCATTAACATATAGAATTATAGTGTTCCCATATTTCTTGTAAAGAAAATGTTGTAAGAAGGAACCAAGCAAAATCATTTTCATTAATAGGAGATATTACTTTCCTAGACCAAAAACTTAAGTCCAAACCATAATCATGTTTCCTTAAGCAGCAGCAGCAGAGCATTCCCTGGAGGAAATGTATTTCTACATCATATGATGGACCAGCATATCCCAGGTACTGGAGGAAATCTTTGATGAAAATGAACAGGCAAATAAATTCCCAGTATCCCTATAGCTCGCTTTCTATGTCTATAAACAAAAGCAACTGTGAACAAGAAAGATTCACAATAATATTCTTTTGACCCCACCAAAATTGAAGTTTCACCAATTATATGCACAAAGCTCCATAAATTAACTTGATCAGAGATCATATCCAAGAAAGTTAAAGGGGGAAAAATCACAAAGAACAGAAATTTTGGTGACAGTATGAAGATATACACTGCTTATCAAGATCTGAAGTCACAACAAAATTTTCCCAGAAAAAATAAACCAAGAAAAACACTCTCATCCATCAAGAAGGAAATTTCAAGAAACTCCAAAGAAAAAGAATCAAGCACACAAAGACCACAACTAAAACAAATAATGGGAAAGAAAAATAAATAAAGTTAACAACAACAACAATTACCAGCGTAAACACAAGTGACATAAATAAGTGACTCTCTTGGACCAGACATGGCTTCAAGTGGGCTAGCATAACCTGGTCCTTTCTTGCAGCATCCATGTCCATGATCACTCACCACTTCTGTCCCTGTAGCCATCTCTCTCTCTGCCTGTGGATGATGGTGGTGAGCAGCGAGAACCAAGAAGTTTAAAGTTTATAACACAAAATAGTTTTTTTTTTTTGGTAATATTACACAAAATAGGAAGTCATGCAATCTTACTTTAGAAGAACATAACTCCCATCTAACGTGTTGCTGTTTCTATTTATTTTTGCTTAAACTGAGGTGGCAGTCCTATTTTTTTTTAATTGAATTTAGCCTCCTTTTGATACCTTTGTTCAATGTGTCCGGGGGGGTGCACCTGGACGCCTTACCTAGTTTTTATTTAATTGATGTGTTTTTTATATTTTGAAGAAGTATGTTTTTCAAAAATTCATTTTGTTTAAAAACATATTAAAGATATTTTTTTATTTTTAATATTAATAATATTAATATATTAAAATAATTAAAATATTAAAAATATATTAATTTGATATCTTTTAAGCTAAAAGTATTTTTAAAACATACATAAATACAATTATGAACAAAAATAAATAGTCTCTTATATGAAAGTTTATTATTGTCCTTTGCAAAATCTTGTGAACTAGATATGGGAGCAAAATGATTTTTTTAAAATGATACAATTACCTTTTATAAATTATATAAAGTAAAATTGATTATTTTATTTTATTTTATTTTGTATAGTAAAAGTACTCATTTAACCCTATAATAAAACAACTTAATGTCTATTACTATTACTGAAGTATATTTTTGTATTTTTAATTTTATATAATATTATAATTACTTTGATGCTTTTAAAAATAAAATCAACAAAATTTTCACCCAAGACTCATTTTTTATTTATCATTTTATATTGTTTTTATTGTAAAATTTAAGAGTAATCATGAGCATTTTTTAAATTATATTTATTATTATTTTTTTATTTTAAATAATTGTTGATTCTTCATATTTGGTTTATTTTTTTATTATTATAATTTTTTTATTTTAAATAATTTATAAAATTGATATGTCTTTTTAATTTCATTCCTCTTGAAATTTTTTAATGTTTTAAATTTGGTTTCTATTTTTTTATTTGAAATCATGTTTTAAATTGATTTTGTTTTATAATTTCACACTTCAGTATTTTTTTCCTATGAAAGTTAATCCCAATTATTTTAATTGCCAATTTTTTTGTTTTGAAAAGTTTTTAAAATTATTATTTTTAAATTGTTTTATAATAAATTTCTTGATTGAACCTAGATCTAGGGTTGTATGGGTTGCGAGTTTTAAATATTTAATTAAGTTTATGATTTTTTTAGGCTTTCTTAGTTTTTTGTTCTTTTTCTAAGCTAATTTTTTTCCTAATTTATCCTATAGTGTTTATTCAATTAAAGATTGAGTTTCTTCTTTTTTTTAAGTTTTCTTTCTATGTAGAATTTTTTACTGGTTTTAAAAAATACCTAGTTATCTTAGGTCTTTTTGTTTATCGTTTTTTGTTGGGTTTTTCTTTTAAGTTTTGTTCTCATTCTTTTTAATGTTATTTATTTTTTTGATATAATTTTTTTAATTTAATTTGTTCTCTAGAATTTTCCACTAATTTTAATATTGGCCTGAAATTTCTTGGATTTTTTTAATTGTTGTTTTTTGTTAGATTTACTTTAACTAATTAGTATTAAATTGGTTAGGAAATTAGCTTCTTGATTTAGCTTGGATCTAGAATTTAATGGGTTGTGAGTTTTAGATATTTGTCTAGGTTTAGATGGTTCATCTAATTTTTTTTTATTTGTTTTTCTTTTTTAAAGTTGATAGTTTTTTTAGTTTTATCATTTAACATTTTATATTATTAGTAATTAGGCTTTTTTTATTTATCTTTTATATGATATTTTTAACCCTAAATTTCTTGTCATTTCCCTTATTTTTTTTCATATATCAATATTTTTTCCTCATGATGTTTATGCCTCGAGTCATTTAAAAAGAAAGTAAAACATGCTTAAGTCTTAAAATTATAAATATTTTTTTAATTTCATCCTTTTTTATTTTTATTTTATTGTTATTTGTTTTGTTTATGATTATTTTTTTAGCTTTTTCTATAATTTCATCCTTTAAAATTAAATTAGTTACCTAATAATATATATATATATATATATAAACAAATATGTAAACCCTTGTGATTAAATATGTAATTTTTTTAAAAATTAAGATTATATATATAAAGAAAGTATTAGTAAGTGAAATAAAATTATAACAAGGAAAGTAATAAAAGTCTGGAAGATAAGATTCTAAACTTGAATTAAAAACTATATGTACTTATCAAATAGATTTGAAGAGTGAAAGTTAAAGAAATAAATACACAGCATGGTAAAGATATTAAGTCCTTCACAAGAGATTATTAAAGTGTTAAACCTATATTAGAATTGATGGTTTGGATTTATATTAAAAAATTGGTCCCTTAGATGAGATTATTGGTCTAATGAAATGGTTAGCCACCTTGGTGACTAAGCATATCATGATGATGAAATGACATATAAAATGGTTTGCTTTGAGTAATAAAGAATTTTACTGCAGAAGTATAGGATTCCTAGAAGATAAGTTATTGTATTCAAGGTTGCTATCTTATGAAATTGTATGAGTGTAAAATGCAATTGTTGGTTCTAAAAAATGTTAATTAAATATGCATTGTTTTTGTATTTAGGCAGAATTTGCAATTTCTGTTTATGCCATGTAATTAAAAATATGCGGGCTAAGTTTTAATATAATCTTTAAAACAGTAAATTGTAAATAATATATATCATGTTAAAGCCATGTGGTGTAGATTAAGGATGGTAAAGTTTTAATTTCTTGGGATTTGTAGATCATTTTGTATATTCATTTAAAATGCCATCTCATAATTCTAGATGAAGGATCTTTAATATGCAAGATTCGTTGATATAGAATTTGTGAGTTAACTTAGTTTAATTATTTTTTTTGTTTTTTATTATTTTTTTAATTTTAATATTTAATATTAAGTTTTTTATATTCCAGATGGATTCATGTTGGTTTTCTTAATATTTTTTTGTTGTTATTATTATATTTGTTATTTATATTATTTAAATTAACGATTATTTAGGTGACTCATGTATTAATTTCTATCTCTTAATATTTTTTTACATTGTAAAAAATTTGACTGTCCCTGGAGAATCACGTTTCACAAACATATTTTATTCACTACTTTATAACATATTTATTTTTGAGGTAGCTTTATGATTGTGAAGTAAAAAAATATGGTTAATTGTGTTTAATTGAATTTAGATATATATTTTATAAAAATTGTAGTTAAGGTTTATATACATAAAACCTAATAAAATATATATATAAAAACTACTTCTTAAAAATTACATTTAAAACTTAATTTTTTAATAAATTTCACAATACAAAATATAATTTAATTTATTATAAAACATTTTACTGTATTTATTGCACTGTAAACATGAAAACAGATGTTAAACAACCGCAGCTTTATTCAATGGTTCTCGAGGAGGTGTACAGAAAGAGGAAGAAAAAATTAAGGAAGTGGTGTCGGTGATTAAAAGGAATGTTTAATAAAATATAAAAAACAATGTGTAATATTATATATACAAATTAATGTGATGATTACTATTTCTTATTTAATTAATTGGAGGGCTCACTCTGCATATCGCGTCAGTTGTCACCCTACCATTTAATGTTAAAAAATAGATTTGGTGATAAAGAATATCTAAATAATATATTTTTTAATGCACGATGTGAAGATGTATCATCAAAGTCCTTATAAGAGAAAAAAATTAGTTTCAGTAGACGAAAAAGTTAATTCAAAAAATTCTTTAAAAATACTCATTTTAACTTTGAAAATATAAGTTATTCTTTTGGTTAAAATTGATTGTTAATTATTTTTTAAATTTCTAGATCACTCATTTTACTTTCATTTCCAATTTTATTTATAGCATGAAAGTTTGACTAATTTAATTAGAAATAAAAAATATATTAGATGAAGAAATTAAATTGTCATGAAAAAAAATAAAACAATTATGTCACAATCAAATATGGATATTCGGAAACTCAGTATGATCTTTTTAAATCAAAGAAATTGCCTAATAATTGAGAGGATTTGTAATGGAGAATTACTTACATGTAATTGTACAAGCATACATGAGCACTCATACAAGGATGAAAACTATCTTTAAATATTTTTTTTCATCTTTCTAATATAAAATATTTACCACCTATATATATATATTATTTTATGAAAATTACAGGGATGCAAACATAAAAATACAGGGATGAAATATTAAATAACTCAGAGGGTGGTGGTTGCTTGGCCGAAACGCTGAGAAAAACCACCACCTGGTCCTCCTACCAAAAAGGAATGAGGTCATTATACTGACCACGGCCAATTAGGATGAGGACAAATGAGTCATGCATATGTTAAGGATGCCTAAAAATATGTTTCAACTAAACTTTCTGACACCATGATAATGATAACTATCACTAGTCCACACGTGAACCTTGGAGAGGATATATAATATAATATTGAATGCTCTATTCCACTTTCTGTAAATCTGGAGAGCATCGGCGTTTTTATTTTAAAATATATTAAAATAATATATATTTTTTATTTTTTAAATTTATTTTAATATTAATATGATTAAGAAACGCATATAAAAAATTAATTTAAATTAATTTTTTTTAAATAATGGTTCAACTATTATACCAAATAGTGCTTAGATTAATTGGATGGACCTAATTAATAAATATAAAAATAAAAAGCTTAGCATGATTTAAAATGTTTATTAAGAGTGTATTTGTATTTGCTTTTATGTTTGAATTATTGTATAATTTTTATAATAAAAAATATAAAAAATATAATTCAATATAAAAAATTAATTTTAAAAAAATAGAGTTAAATGGAAAATTAAGCACAGCCCATACCATATAAGTTGAATAATTGAACTTGAGACTTTATTTATTTAGAATCTATCTGAATTTTATAAAAAAATGGATAAAAAAATTATCACTTGGTTAAAAAATTATTAATATTTTTTTCAAAAAAATATATTTTTAATTTTTTTAAAAATAAATTAACATTTCCAGCTCATAACATAAACAACTGTCAGATCGATTTTAATGAAAATCTTACTTTACCAAATATAATGCAGGAATTATTCCACTGGAAAGTGTCAGCTATGACCTGTCAAACGCATCCCTGCCGATTCAAATGGGATAAGCTTAAGATTGTATGTGGGGACGGATATACACGTGTCAGATAACCAACGGTCGTATTTGCTTTGGAGCGTGAGCTCTGTACAAATAAGTGGGTCGTAAGGGACGGGACCTGGACGTGGGTTGGAAAAAATGTACTCTTTTATTAGTCATCAGATAAAGGACTCCAATTATTAAAACTAATTAAATCTAATTTAATTTTCAGATTAGTTCGAGAGAAAAATAAAATAAAATAATGTACGATGGAGATAATATAATGTGTGCTGGGAGATCAAAATCCCACAAAATAAGGAGCAGCAAATTGTTTTTTGAAAAAGTCAAAGATATCCTTAAACAACTTCTTCTGTATTTTTCAGCGTAAAATGAGTGAGGACATGGGTTATTATTTAAAGTGTAAATAGTTAGAATTTTATTAAACCGGTAAAAATTCCAAGAAAAATCAACAAATTTTTTTTTTTTTTTATAAAAAATAGATTATGTTTTGTCTGAATTGAGGTTTGTATTTATATCATGAGTGGCAGATGATACTCAATAACCCTGTTTTCAAATGGATTTTTATGTCATGCGTTAGTCATGTTATAAAAACTAATCATAATTTAAATAAAACATAATTTAATTAAAAATAAACTTTACTCTTACTTTTTAAAATGGTTATTTACGTTGAATAAATTAAACATAGATTATTTACTATTTAAAATTTTGAGCATCTTTTAAATAAGCTATTTATATATAAATTTACCTATTTATATATTAAAAAAAATATAAATTTATTTTATGATAACTATAAATATCCGAGTCAGATTAATAACTATGTAAATTTTTAGTGACCTTGATATTTATAATATTTGAATTAATAATTTTAAAAAAATAAATATAAGATCTGATTAATTAAGTTATATTCTTGAAATTAAAAAAAAATATAGTTATTTGTATATAAATTGATATGTTTTAAAAAATAATGATTTATAAAAATAGTTATTTTTTTAAATTCAAATTTATTAGTACGTGATTATATGATAATTGAATGCTCTGAATTTGTACTCGATTACTTTGAATATAAGCCATTTCACGTTATACATGAACGTAACATTTTAAGAAGGAAGGATTTATTGTAAACACATTAAATCATTTCTAATTTCATATTAAATTCTTCTGAGTTACGATAAAAGAGTCCGTTGCACATGAGGTGATGTTTTTGTTTTGACATTGAAATAATCTACTTTCGATTAGGCAAAATTCTCTTGTTTCACAAGTCACGCAACAACACCTTTCACTTATCTCTATGGGGGGGGCTTGGGACACGTGTTATTTGTTTGAAATTTCAATATTAGAATTTCAATAATGTCTACATGGATATGTATATTGTGTGAAGTGATTGAACTTGTATAATTTCTCTTTTAGGCCAGAAAAAAAGTCTTTAATTGTTTTGTTTTTTTCTTTGAAATGTCATCGAAGGAATAGACATTTGAAAGGTATATTAGTGGATGATTTTAAGATAGGATTTAATTATAACATGAGATACAACATAGTGTACATGTTTAACTGAAGTAAAATAGTTAGAGAGCCAATATATATATATATATATATATATATATATATATATATATCTAGACTTTAATTTCTTTCGATTAAAGTTTAAATTAATTTTAAATAATTAATTTTTCTTGTAATTAAACTATTTTTAAAATTTCAAATGATAACTTACAATTTTTTTAATTCAAGATTGTTATTTAATAATATGATTACCAGAAAGATAAAAAAAAAGAAAAAAAAAAAATTTGAGAACGTGAAATATGTGTCATTTCATCTCGATTATGCAAGGGCAGATCAAGTCCAAACATGCACGATGTAGACACTAAAATATTTGTCTACAGGAGTAAAGTCTACAAGCAATTATGAATGAAAAGATGCGTCTTCTGATGAAGTATTTTTTATGCTTTTTAAAGTGTTTTTTATTTGAAAAAAAGTATTAAATTTATAATTTTACATGTTTTTTATATAATTTTGATATATTTTCAATTAAAAAAAATACTTTTTAAAAAATACAATGCAATAAATTATCATACACAGGACTAAACATGCGACATCCACATAAAACATAAAGTTACTAGAGACTTTTGAGTTACTCTTTACCTTAGGAGTCATGGCATTAAAATCCATGGAAAAATTCAGGAAAAAATTCTCGAAATTTATGGTGCATTAACATCTTCCTTTAATATGATTTAAGCCTCACTAACATGCTGCCCAGAGGAGTTCAAGAGAAAAGAAAAGAAAAAAGTACTGTTATATTTAATTTTAAGAATATCACCAACAACGGGCAAATATAGATGCGAAGAAAGGGGAAATTCAAGCCTCAGAAAGTCTCAAAAACAGGCTTCTCGTAGAGGGACAGAAGAAACAGGGGATTTAGTAAATTCTTGCATATGAAATCTTGATGAAGAATTAGCTGTTCTTGCGGAAGTCATTTGAGTTAACTCTCATGCAAGCCAATCATGGAGTCTTGAGAATCTGCTAATCTCTTATATGTGGGCTGGGCTCTGTTGGTCTTTAGTTTTGTATTATGGGCCAAATCCCTAGTTTTCAGAAAGAAAATTGGTTAAAAATTATCCTGAGACAAAAATAAGAACCCAAATTTATCTCTATCTCCAAGTTATGTCTACCTGAGACGACAACATAACTTCTATTTTATATATAATTTAAAGAAAGACAATCTCAAGGCAACATGTGCTCTTCTATACAGCTGAAAAGAGCGCAGAAGAGCAGATGTCAGCAATTTCTTGATCATGAACCCATTTGGTCTAGAGAAGCGAATGCAGGACAGACCTTATAATTCTAAAAAAAATGGATGCGCGTCGTTGGGACAACAGATTAGGCAGTTGAAGCTGAAAGCCTGAAACTACAGGTGCGAGATATACAACGGAAAAAAGAGAATTCAAAGGAGGTAGATGGAAGTGAAAAAAAGCTTTTAAATTTGAATATTAGGTAAACAAAAAGAACTTCATTATGAGGTTTTATTGTGATTTGTACAGTGAGAGATATTGAATTAAGAGATTTGAATGTTGGAGGTGTGTGTGTGCATGTATACACACACAAGCACACTTGAGATTATGAAAAAATAAATAATTTTTATTTTCATAATTAATTAATTAATTATACATGATACTTCTTACCAAATTATTATGAAAAGTTGCATTTTAAATTCTATATACATATTAGTTTGTAGATGTATGCATTTAAATTTTAAAAAATAGTCTATAAAGGTATTATTTTCCTTGTAAATATCATTTTAATATTAATAAAAATCAATTAGAAAACAGTCATTTTCTCTTTCTTTTTTCTATAAATTTTTTATTTATATTCATCAGAAACAGAACAGAAATTTTTAACGAATTTGTAGAAGTTGTTGTCTATAAATTAAGGCTTTGATATATCATATGAAAATATATTGCTTTAACGGAAATTAATTTTTTAAAGACATTGATTTTTATGTTTCAGAGCTTTCTTGCTATATCCACTGCAACTTCGAGGGCTATTTTCGAATCATAATCACCAAAAATCATTGCATGAACAGCTTCCATCTTTAAAATGATGATACCTTGTGGCATCTCGGACAACAATTTCTTTATGCACAATGCTACTAGTGAGTTTGAGAAAGGTATGGCAATCTCCACAAATACGAAGATTTTTCACAATCCGTATAACTGTTCCTGGAACAGCCTTAAGCAGTCCATAAGCTACAGCCCATCTCTCACTATGCCAGAAAAGCTCCCGCTCTTTCTCTTGCTCTTCCATGTCATGTAAAACATAGCTAGTATCAGGTATATAACCCCTTTTCCTCATCTCTGCATCTAATTCTTTAAGCAAACCAAATATTTCATCCTTCATGGGATGACATGTTTCCCCAGCATGAAATACTTGGCTTTCCTTTCCAAGGTCAATGGAACTATAACCAGGCTTCCTCTTAACTTCCATATCTGTCATCAACTTTCTAACCCTTGACATCTGTTCCCACTTACCAGCACCTGCATAAACATTAGATAACAGTACATAGGTTGAAGGCTCATGCATATTCAAGCTCAGTAGACGATCAGCAATCCTCAGTCCCATTTCAGTATTTCCATGGTGTTTGCAAGCGCTTAATAAAGCTGCCCATGTAGGTTCATCAGGCCTATGTGGCATTGTTTCAATCAGATCCTCAGCCTCGTTGAGGTGCCCAGATCGACTAAGAAGGTCCAAGAAGCATGTGAAGAGTTGCAAGGAGGGACTAATCCTATAATCCTCAATCATCGCCTTAAAAAGTTTTCGGCCCTTGCTAACTAACCCAGCATGGCTGCAAGCATAGATCAATCCAACAAAGGTCACTTCATTTGGTTTTATTCCGGCTAAAACCATTTGATCATATAAATCCAATGCTTCCTTGGCTCTTCCATGTTGAGCTGCCCCAACTATTATAGAAGTCCACGAAACAACATCTCTATGAAGCATTCTATTAAAAACATTCCTGGCTGCTAAAATATCACTACATTTTGCATACATGTCCACAAGTGCATTGCTTATAAACAAGCAAGATTCATAGCCAGAACCAATAACTAGGCCATGAATTTGCTTTCCAAGTCCCAAAACTGCTAAATTAGCACAAGCACCAACTACACTTGAAAGGACTAATGGGTCTACTACATCAACCCCTTCTCTTCTCATTTCAATAAACATATAACAACCATCAATACAATATCCACTCTGCACCAATCCAGATATCAAAGCAGTCCAAGAATACAAATTCCTTACTGGAGTCCTTATAAATAACTCCATAGCCTCTTCTTTTAACCCACTCCTAGCATACCCAGATAACATTGCGGTCCAAGAAACTGAAGTTTTCACCAAAATTGAATCAAATACACTACGCGCAATACTTGGCAATCCACATTTTGCATACATATCAACCAAAGATGATTTGACAACATCATCATCAACAAAAGGGGATAAAACAAAGCGAGCATGCACTTGTTTGCCTAGCCTTAAAGCGCATAAGCTAGCGCACGCCTTAAGGAGAGTAGCATACACAAAATGGTCCGGTTGAAGCCTATCAGTAGTGAACATATAATGGAAAATAGATAGAGTCTTGTTGGGGAGCTTTGCTTGATTGTATGCAGTGAGAATCGAGGCCCAGGAGACATGGTCTCTTTGAGGCATTTCGTCGAACAGGTAATGTGCATCTTGAAGCAGATTACATTTGCCATAAGCGTCCAACAGCGTGTTGGGTAAGGGTTGGCATTGGTTCAGGCCACTTTTAACGATCTGGGCATGGATTTTTTTGGCATTTAATGGGGCTTGGTGTTTGGTGCAGAGTTTGAGGCGGTGAAGATAGGAGGGGATTAGCGTGGACAAGTCCTGCCAACCCAAATAGAGTTTGCTCTGTGAATCCAACAACCTTAAGAAGTTTGATGGTAACATTGTCTGTTCACTATCTTGTGTGGAAGATTTAATCTTGCTAGCCAACAATCACTCTCTATCTCTCTCTGTAATCAATTTGACTTTGCAGAAGATTCATGTTATTACATGCTGCTGAGATGCATCACGTGAGGAAATGAAAGCAAGAGCCAAACCTGATATTAAAATTAAGATTAAAATATTATTCATATCGCGATAACATTTTACTCTTTCAACCAATATATATAGAAATGAATGAAATTACTATTGAGCATAATATGTTTTTTCCTTAAAAAAAGCTCATTAGATAATATAAGATTAATTAAGGATATTGTTTTTTTTTTTTTTACATTTTTGAAGGAACATATATGACTAAATTATATTTAAAAATATAATTTCTCAAACTAGTATCTAGGGTTTTTTTTTTTTCTCAAAGTGGTTTTTTAATAGTTATCAAATTGATAAAAAGTAATTTGATCTTCTAATAAATTTAAATATTTTTTTTTAAATAATTGTCATATGCATTGTATGCAATAGCGAGTAGGTAATGCCACTCTTTTTACTCGGTTCTTGAAATATTTTTTTACCTTCCAAATATTGTTTTAAATAACTGTATTGGAAATATCTTATCGCAATCTTTTTAATGATATGTCGCGTGTACATAAGAACACAATAATTAAGTTTTAATGAATTTCTTGTTTCTCTTCACTTATTTATTTTTTTTCTTTATCATTATATAAAATTATATTTTTATTTATTTTTATATTAAATTATATTTTTATTATTTTTAATTTTATCCTTTTTTCTTTATCATTATATAAAATTATATTTTTCTTTATTTTTATATAAAATTATATTTTTATTATTTTTATTATTTTTAATTTTATCCTTTATCATTTAATTTCATTTAATTTTTATATCAAATTTGATTTTTTTTCTTTTGATTGCTGTTTGTGGTTTTAATTTTTATATCAAATTTGATTTTTTTTTATTGCTGTTTGTGGTTTTTTTTTCTTTTTTAATTAAATTTTTTATTTTATTTTCATATTTTACATTTAATTTCAAATTATTTTTATATCAAATGTAGTGCATATTTTTTATTTATTTTTTATGTTTTGGATCCTTTTTTTACTATATATTTCTTTTTTAATTCTATCACTCAATATTTTATTAATTTAAAATTATAATTTATTTTTTTAAGATTTATCTTCTATATAATTAATTTTATGCTCATGTCTAAGGTTATAAGTTTTAAAAGTTAACATGGATTGACTTTGTATTTTTTTATTTTTTTAAAATTAATTTATAAGGAATTAGTTTTTGTGATTTTTTTTTTATGAAGTTATCATAATCTTGTGTTTATAATCATGAGATTAACTTGAGTTGACTCATATATTTTTTTTATTGATTTTTTAATTAGTTTTTTTTTTAATTTTTTTCCCTTCAATATTAAGTTGCTTAATAATTGAACTTCTTACATCATATTATATTTTTTTATTACGAAGTTACCCCAATATCACGATTAGATCATATATTTGACATGCCAATTCAAATGGGTTTAGGTTGGATTGTTTTGACCTTTTTACCTTGTCAATTTTTGTTTAAGTTTATTTATTGTCATTCTATTTTTTAAGTTAGTCAAGTTTATTAAATTAAGTCAAGTCAATAATCTAAGTTTTAACTTTTTTTTTCTTTTCAGAAACACTATATCACCTTAACAACTTTAAATTATAAAAATTAATATTATTACTCTTCAATCTAGTGAGATATTTGTTCTAATATCGATCAAAGTATGATTGTCAAAATGCTTGTCTAATACCTAACTTATAGTTATTAAACTTGTTTCGGGGTTTAACTTGATCAAGAAATTGAGTTAGATAGATTGACTTGAATCAATTTAAAAAAAAAATTTAAAAATTGTTTGAGGCTTTAATATTTTACATAGAAAAATTAAGAAACAATTCATATAAATATAAATTATATATAATTATTCCACATCAAAAAATTAAAAAATATTTCATATGAATATAGATGATGTATGTATTCAACATTAAAAATTAAAAAATAATTCATATAGATATAGCCTATAAAAAAAATACGGGGCTAAGCATTCATAAATTAATTATATAATTCTTTAGGTTTATTAAAAGAATATGAAAAAAAATTAGGTCTCACCATAATTATGTGGATTAAATTTAAGTTTATAAATTTAAGTTTCATCACGAAGTTATATTAAATTAATTTTATTATATTTTTATTAAAATTTAATCCGGTCTCAATCTCAAATCATTCAGTTAAAGATATACTATCCAAGTTAAGTTTCAGGTTCTAAAACTGCGGTTTGAAGCTATAACTATATAGCAACGGTTCCTTCTATATATTTATGAGATAAACAATGTTTATATTTTAATGTGAGCATCAAACACGCTTGTTTGTTTTCATGTTCATCACAATTTGAATCAAAATAACACATTTGTTCAAGCAAGCAAGGTCAAGGTTGAATAATGCTATGATTTCCAGGGCGTAACGAACATGTGTCAAGGATCTGTCATTTTATAGGGCTATCTTTATCCCCCTTGCTCACCCCAAAACATGCCCTCTCTCTCCCTCCCTCCCTGATTGCTCCTTCTCCTTTCTCTGCTCACTCTTGATCTTACCATGAGCCCATGCTTCAAAACTCATAACCATCAAACCAATAAGTTATAGATGTATAAAATACAAATAAACTCCATTTAAAACGAAATGCAGACCCAGAAAGAGAGTGCAGGTTTTGGATGAGCCAGATGACAAAGCGAGGGAGCTGATCGTTATCATAGCAGCTCCACGCGTTACCGCTAGAAGGAAGAGTAATCCACACCATTAATAAACCTGGAAAGCAAACCTGCGTTGGGAAGATGCAATAATAGAACAAGAAATTAAAGAAACAGAATTAATTCAATACACGCATCTAACAAATAGATGTTGTGGTTTCGGAAGGGCTAAGGACACCAAAATGTAGAGTAGCTAAAAAGTCAAGGGACATGTGACAATGAGCACAGAATTCATCCAAGGTTTTTTTTAGGGAAAACATTGTCAACACACACCAGCAGCATGCGAGAAAAGGAATACAGGACACAGCTGAAGTCGAAAAGTGCCGAGTCAAGCAGAGCGATCTTTCAAGCTTTTCGACTTCATGAAAAAAGAAAACTAGCAGTGTATATTGTGTCCTGCGTTTTCCATTGACAGTAATCATGTTTGCAAGGAAAAAGAAAGAATTGTCAGAATTCTATAATGCAGCTTGAATCCAGCTCTTATATCAGTCTTTAACACCAACCCCCACAACCTATTTGAGCAGCTTCGTGGCTAGAACTAACATATTTGAGCAACTTCATGGCTGGAACGAACAACATGCAACAAAATAGAACTTCACTAGTGGACAGTGCTATTTTCCCCATAAAATACAAACCAAAATCTTAATACACAGAGCAGGTAGCTTACCACACCAAATGATGTGATCTTCGACTATTTCGGCCATCCTCTTCGCCACTTTCATTCTCAATGGCATCACAAAAGACAACCAAGAACTCCCTCCAATCTTCCCTGTTTTTTGACTTCTGCAACCGAAGCTCCTCCTTCCTGGCAACAAAAAATGTCAATTTTTACTCACATTTATATTCAAACCCCCCTAAAAAAACAACAATCAAACACGCAGTCATTAAACTCACTTTCTCTGTAGCTTTTTCTATAGCTTCCCTTTCTCTTATTCTCAGAATTTTGTCTAAGTCTTAACCCTCTACATCAACGAACACGTCGCAGCACCAACATTGATCAATCATCTTAACGTTTTCATCAACGTTAATAAGCAAAAGAAAAAAGGTAATCGACTCTGTTACCTCCTCTCTGGATTTTTCTCTTTTTATACGAACCCAAAGTCTCCTACTTAGATGCAATCTCAAGAATCTAAAAGCACAAATTTGATAAAAATGGCCTTTCCCTCTGACAAGTAGAATAGCAGCTAAAATATGAAGAGAAACTCAATTGAATCTTAATTTTATATATTTATGCTCAATTGCAACTCATTTTTATAAATTTTATTGATTAGATCCCAAATATTTTCTACATTTCTCAACGGTGTCCTTTTTATCAATTTTTCTTAATAGTTTATATCTAATGTGCTAAAATGATGAAAATTTAAGGAAAAATTGATAGATATAGTGATGAACATTAAAACATTAAAACACTAAAACACTTGATTGACAATTTTTTGAAACTTTTGAGACCTACTTTATATATATATTCTAAAATCAAATATGTATAGAAATGAGTGTTTAAATATTTATATAATAAATGATCACACATTCACAGAAATATTTCATTTCTAGGAATTGAAAGAAAAAAGGAATGGTGGCAAAAGTCTAAGTTACTCCTAAACAATTCTTTTTATGAATTTTAGAAGTGTTAAATGATTTAGTTAGTATAAGAGAGATTATAATAAATAAAAAATAAGTATTAAATTCTAAAAACAAGTATATTTATTCTCAGTTTTTATATAATAAATGCTCTGGAAATATAAGATAAGAGAATAAAGATAGTGAATTATTACCTGAGTGGTTCAGATGATATTTATACCTCTTGTTTCTTGAACTTTGTTGTTTTACTCAAAAAATCAAAAGTCTTTTCATTTTGAATATATTAATAAAAAAAAGTCTATTATATCAACATTAATACTAATGAATCTTTTCTCTTACAACACTATTGTTGATTATAATTACCCTTACACATCATTAGTTTTGATGAATAAACAATAGAGTTATAAGAGATTTTTATACCTTATTTCATATATAATATTAATGTTGTTGGGAATTACCCTTACATATCATTAATTTTAATTGAAATATGACTAGTTCTTAAAGGACTTTTATACACCCATAAATGTAAAAAGATGATAACTATAAACTCTTATATGTTATGTTAAATGTAAAAAGATGATAACTGTAAACTCTTAACATGCTATGTTAAGGGTCATAAGGATAGTTTTGCGACCCAACATACAGTTAATAAAGATTATTGACTACATGTTTGGATTTGAAATGATTTTAGACCTAAAGATGTTGGGTCAGACATCTTTTTATACCTAAATGCTTTATGGGCTTAGGGTATGACCAAGAGAGTTGAGTATAACATCTTACCCACATGTATTTAGACTCATCATGTAGCCAAACTTAAAGTATTTAGGTCTAATGTCTTGTCATACCCATGTGTGTTTGAGCTTAGCACACAACTGAGCCCAAGGGATTTAGATCTAGTGTCTTGTAGGACCCACATGTGTTTGAGTTTATTGTAATATCCTTTATAATTATATACAATCATTTCATATCTTCTCACGAGTATTACATTTTCTTTGGATGATTTTTTTTTAATCTTGAATTTTAAAATTTTACTGAAATTTTAACAAAATCTCCCCTATATTGGAAATCTCATGTTATTGACTAGAACCTTTTATACTTTGACAACTCGTAGTTTATTCAATGCTCAATCATCCTGGACTAATCACATCACATCACAACTTAACATATCTCATCTATCGCATTTTAAATGGTTTGCTATACACATAAAATTGGTTATAAAAATATATTTAGATCTTTAAAATTTCTTTTAAAGTATTACAACCACGAACCAATGATTCAAGGTACCAAAAAAACTAATATGACATTGTAAGATTTACATAATAGAATGAATTGAACAAGAAAAACTTCAAAGTATAATCATTTATTATGTAACCCTATACATTACAAAAACGACATTTATTACATGATCATATATGATTATCAAAAAGTCATCCTAATTATCTATCATTTGACTCGAGATTGTAAGGTACCTGTTAATAATTTATAAATAACAAATAATGTTACTTGATGTAAATCATCAAACAAACAAAATCAATGAAATAATACATTCAAGTTGCAACTCAACATTATCCGCAATTTCTATTTAATACTCAATAGAACTCATTTGTAAGTCTTCTTCATTCTTTATCAAGCGTTAGTCTCATTATCGAGAACTAATTCCTTCACCTTTTACAAGATATTATTCCTAGTACTGGGAATCTTAATTCTTTGATCAAGCAAAAGTTCAAAACACAACATATCATTGAATTAAAAAAAAACATTACAATAATTTAAATAAAAAGAGAAGATAAGGTTTATAACACCTTCCTACGTCTTAAGATAGTCCAACTCCTTTTAGCTGAGATCTTGCTCCGGTAACCTTAATAAGTCAATAGAATTTGATCATATTACTAATATATCAATAATCCTAATATGTCTAGATTTAAATTGCTCATAAGAAAATTCTTGAATTCATTTCAACATACATGTTTTCATTTAAGTCACCACATCATTTTCATCTTCTCATAATCATTTTCATATTTATATACTTTAAAGAGTACCTTTTATCACACTTAATAAACCAATCACAACATAATTCTTTCTCAAAAGTTATCAAGGTTATTAAAGTTTATAAGGTAAGCATAATCAATTTCCTTCACAACTAATATGTGAGCTATCATTTCATTTCAAATCATTATTATGACTACACACATCAATTTCATTACAATCTACAACATCTATTTATATTACAACACATCCACATTTCTTTCTCTTTTTGGTCAACCACTAATACATTTGGAACCAAAATTTTTCACTCTAATTTCACTAATTTCCTTACTTAAATTATTTCATCATTCATTACATGAATTAACAGCCAATTTTCATTTTCTCAAATTTTATCCAAAAATCCTAAATCTCAATTCACAAGAATTCAATCAAATTAAAGTGTTAATCTACAAGAACTTTATGCAACTATGTTAGAACACATTACCAAGCAATAATTTAGAGCTCCAATACTCCTCTAATCAAAATGTCTAACCCTTCTTTTTCTTTTTCTTTTTCTAGCCCTTTATTTTATCTTTTGATCTCTTTTTAAATAGGATTTGATGTGTTTTTCTCTCTTAAATCACTTTCTTTTTACTCTTAACTTCATTCTCTAACCTTTAGATGTGTAAGAATAAAAGAAAAATAAAAAATGGTCTTCTTCTTCCAATACAACCCTAATCATTTTTATAAAAACCGCAGTCAAAATGGTATAATTGTTTTAGCTACTGGAAAATTTGATATTTTTATGGCCAAAAAGCTTTTCTTTTCCTATCTTTTTAACACTTTTTTTTTTCAATCTATTCTTTTGATCACTTATTTCATACCATTACACTATAATTCCAATGATCTTATTATTTATTATTTATTTTTATATTATTTAATTTATCCTAGGATTTACACTTAGCACATAGCCGAACGCAAAGGAGTTGGGCTTGATATCTTGTCAATCCTAAAAGAGTTTGCACTTAAACCTATATGAATTTATGTTTAATGTATAACTGAGTTCAATGATGTTAGGTCTAGCATCTTACTAGATCTATATGCGCTTTGCTTTAATACATAACTGAACTCAAATGTGTTAGGTTTGGAAATAAAATTAGGCTTACATCGTCTAGGCTTGCTATTTTGTCAAGTTTATAGATGTTAGGTCATCATCTTGCCTTTAAACCTTTTATTCATAAGCTTCTTTAAAAAAATGAGTTATAAATGCAAAATGTTGATCCATCAATAACTCATCAAGTTTTTGTATATTCAATACACAAAGATTTTGAAAGGTCAATTTTAATGAAAGACTATTTACTTTTCTCATGAGGTTTGTCTGTCCCATATAGAATTGTTAGGATCCTTGTGGCCAGGTGGTTTGCCTTTATTGAAAAAGGTCCCTTAAGTAACAAAATGGTGGCTTGCAATTAACATAGTAATTAAGTGAATTTCTAGATATCTAAAATGACATAATAGGTCATTCATCTAATGATGATAGTGAAATGTTATTTACTTTATAATTTTAGTCGTTCATCCTTTTTTTTAACTTTTCCCTTTTATGATCTCTATAAAAATAGATTTGAAGATTTCTTGAGTAAGCTTTTCCTTTTCATAAGAAGAAATTGTCATTCTTGGTACTTTCCCTTAATAATTTCTTCGTTTTCTAAATAAAACCAAATGGATCATCATAAAGTCAGATATAAATGCATTACTTTCTCTAACAACAAGTTCAAGTTTCAACTAGGAATTGGAGGAAGCAATAGGGGATGAAAGGCCATTAGATTAGGCCTCGAGACTAAAGGAGGTGAAACTTTAGCATCCATCCTTAATAGGGGGAGGATAATTCTTATCATCAAATAAGCCCTTCCTCAATTCTTCAAGGGAGCTCAACGGATATAAAAGGCTACTCCAAACCCCTAAGGATGGCATTCCTAGTACTTTGAGCATTAAGGAGGTGGCTTTTACCAATGATCAACAACTTAGAAAGTATATGGCTTAATTCATCTTTTGGGATAAAAGAATGAGTCAAGAGACCTAGGACCCTACTAAAGGACATTATGAGATTATAGTCCCTTTATACATGTATGAGTTAGGTTTACGAGGGACATCTTTAGGTATTATAGATTAGGGCTATGATAACTGCAAACCAAACATTTATCACATGTTTCATATTTTATTGTTGAAAAAGTCATTTGTAAATTATACGATTACTTCATCTTTTCATTCAAAAATGGATGACTATAGTTCTGTGGAATTTCAACCCCAAGTCATACTTGATAGGAAGATCACAAAAAAAAAAAGAGGCTACTACAATAGTATTAGTCTAGTGATCAAACCTCTTCAAAGAATATGCCACTTGAAAAGAATTGGAGGATTTATCTAGTCAATTTCCTGAGTTTAATATGAATTCTTGAGAGTAGGAGAAGTATTGTTATAGGTCAGCAGGCCTTAACAAGGAAGTTTGAAGAAAAGGTTCAATAATCAACACAATAATTACATGTAAATATAGAATAAAATATATGATAAGTGAGTAGTTAGTTGGAAGTTAGAATTAGTTAGTTTGTTTGTTAGTGACAAATAATTAATTTTCTTATATACGGGATGGAGTTGGAAAACGTGAGAATAAGTAATGAATAAAAGTTTTCTATGACAATCCTTTTTTTTTCTTTTTATTCTCATTCCTTCCTAGATTTTTACTTGTTAAGACTAAAGCCATAACAAACTATTATCTAGCCCTTCTAAAAAAAAAAAAAAGCCTATAAGCTAGCCCATTAAAAAAAAAAAAAAGCCTATAAGCTAGCCTATTATAAACAACTTGAAGATTCCTTGTCTTTCTTTTGTTATGTTTAGTGAGAACAAGACTTATGAATTTGACATAAAGTTTTTGTTAAAAAAAAATTATTAACAAAAATTTTATCAAAATTTCTATGTATTACTCAATTTTAGCTAAACACTAATTAGAAGTCTATTTCAAATCGGTAATGGCAAAAAATAAAAAAATAAAAAATAAAAAACTATTTGAAATAACAAATCATAGTTATGAAACTTACTTATGCTCAACGGATCAACTCAAGATCTAGCTCGAGATAATTTTTTTTTAAATCATTTGGAAGTTAACTTAATATGGCTCAAATAACTTACGATCCAATAAAAACCCAATTTCATTTTAAAATAAAAAATAAAATCATTAATGTTTTAACTAAAAAAATAAAACAACATCATTTTCATTGATCCATGTTAATCCAACTATCTTCTGACCCCGTCTGGCCAAGTTACTTAAAAAAAACTAATTGGTATTTGAAATTCATTATAGCTCCAAACTTGTTAGCATTGTTTACTAAAACAGTACGATGACATTTTTACCCCTCCACTTAACTTTGGCTTTTAAAGGCATTGAAGTCTTTTTATATGACTTATTTTTCATTTTCAAATAAAGTAGAGACAAATAAGTATTTTATTATTTTAATTGCATAGTAAAATAATTAGAATACCTTCGAAAGCGCAAGATTTAAACTTGGAGTCATTTTAATGGCTTTTGGTTATTATAATTTAAGTTGAGACGTAATTTATTATTTATACAAATATAAAAATAATAAACAATTAAAATACAAACTAAAACAATGAAAATACCCTTAAAATAAATGAAAAAAAAACCTTGAGACAAGGGGGGTTTTTGGCTTTTCATAATTTTTTTTGTAGTTACAATGTTAGCTTACAAGAAGTTTTGTATTTGGCTAAATAAAATAATAAAAAAAGAATGTGAGCGTATTGTGCACTTGAAGACACGTGCGATGCCTTGTAACATAAAAGAATATCCTTATATCATTTCGTTAGAAGTGTCACCTTATTCGTTTTTTATTGTTGTAGTGTATTATTTGGTGGTGGTCCCTTTTAACGTCAATGAACCTTTTTTCTTTTTACTTTCTCTCTTTCCTCTTTCAAAAATTACAAATTAACCCTCTTGATTTGTGGTATTTCAACTTCAATCTTTATTTTTTTTATTTCTGATTTTTGATCTTGGTCCTTTTATATAAATTTTATTTGTTTTTAATTTTATTTTTCAATTCTAATTTTTCAATATTATATTCTCAATGAGTCCTCATTCTTCGTATTTTTATTTTTTTCTTGGTTTATATTATATTCTCAATGAGTCCTCATTCTTTGTATTTTTATTTTTTTCTTGGTTTTTTTTGTAAAAGTTTTAGTGGTTTTAAATTTCATCATTCAATTCAAATTAATGGTATTATGTTTTTCGATTTAGTCCTCATTATTTTGATTTTTATTTTCTATTCTTTTTTGTACAAGTTATTATTATTTTCAGTTTCACCCTTTAATTGCAACATTGTTTTTATTTTTTATATTAATTTTTATCCTTATTCTTCTTTTTTCTTTTGCTAAATTGATTTTCAATTTTACCCTTCAATTAAATATGAAAATTATTTTGTATTTTAATTTTAATCTTCATTCTTTTAATTTGTATTTTTAAAATCTTTTTTTATAATTAAAAATATTTTTTAATATCATCTTTCAATATTTAATTGATTGAAAATTGAACTTAATAATTTTCTTTTATATTAGGTATTTCGAGTTTAATGACTCAGATTATAATTTTAAAAGGCTAACACAAATTTTTTTTAAAAAAATTATAATTATTTATTATTTTATCAGGCCATTTCAATTATATAATCATATTTAATGGGATATAATTAGCATGATCACTCGTTCATCGTGTACAATTTTTTATGTTCTTTTTTAATTTTATTTCAACATCTAAACATTATTTGTTATTAAAAAAAAAAACCAACCCCACGAGAAACATGAACACCGAGACTAGTTACTATGAAACATAGACAAGTAGATGTAGAAAGTTGATGCAAATTACTGGAAAATGTTTCGTTCCAATTGATCTTAGTGACTTTCATCACTGAAGTGAACAGATTAAACTTATACTGTTTATAAATTAAACTTATATTGCCCCATTTAACATAAAATTATTATAAGACATGTACAGATACAAATCGTGGACTTAATTGGGGCCTCGCCTTCTAACTCTATGCTCACTATCTGGGCTGTAATAATTTTCTGTATTTTATCATCTTCGTATATGCATTTGGTCATATCAACTGCTTGTACATATTGCTATCTGTTCTTCGTATATGCATTTGATCACATCAACTACTTGTAGAGATTGGCTATCTGTTCTTCGTATAGCGCTACAACTTTGTCTCTTCGGATTTTCATTGTTGGGGTCATCAAGCCACTGTCGATCTGCAATACAAAGAGTGTAAATGAGCCACATGGCAGGTGTTGCCTGTATGGAGTGCCAATAGAATGCTTGTGTGAAACTTACAGTAAAAGACTCATCGATAACAAGGACTGGTCCAATTTGAAAAGAAGCCTCTGATGTCCTGCATTTAAGAGCATTGGATCGAACAATGATTAGTACAAGATGGAAAGAAATTCAATTTTTTTCCAAATAAGCCACCACTATTGCAGCAAGTGAAAATGAATAGAGAACTGCCTGTTGATAAGCACAAATGCATAGCTATGCACAAACGAAGAAGCAAACAAATCAAAGAAAAACAAAAGCTTAATCCAAAAATTGCAGCAATGTCTGAGGAGACTAGTTTGATTGTAGACTACATTTCTTCAACTTGTTAGTTAAGTTGTAAATTGGTATGAAGAAAGGCAGGAGAATGATAAAAGAATAATATGAAGGAAAGCGAAGTCTTTAAAAAGCTCTAGCTGTGACGTCGATTTCTGTAAGTTTTCTTTTGCCACCCCCTGTACTTCGGAGATCCCACTCTAGCTTCAAGATCACCCAAGACAGATTGGCAAGTGTAGAAAAATATTCAACATGTAAATATTTCATCTTCCAACACTTTGCACCACCACGTCCCTGAGAACAAAACTCCCACGGCTTTCCATTGCATCCACAGTATCCTTTTAATTCAACATGCTAAACTACCGTAAAAGCTATACAACATGTCTTTATAATTCAGATTCTTCAGATTAATTCAAGTTAAAAGAGTTTTACCACTTCCTCAATTCTTTGTCTAGCAGGCTGGCGATCTGTTTCTTACTCAACTCAGTGGCATCTGCATCAACAATGGACAACTTTTTTGCAACCTCCAGAACCTCCTCTTTGTTTGGAACAACTATAGCTCCAAGACGACGTTGGTCCTACACATGATTTATGATAGAAAATATATAAACTACCAACTTACAAATTGAAAACCATATATGAAAGTAAATGTGCAAATGTGTCCGAAGGTAGAAAATATATAAACTACCAACTTACAAATTGAAAACCATATATGAAAGTAAATGTGCAAATGTGTCCGAAGGTAGAAAATATATAAACTACCAACTTACAAATTGAAAACCATATATGAAAGTAAATGTGCAAATGTGTCCGAAGGTGCTCAAGACTTGAGGAAAATGATCATTGAAACAAACCTGGCCAATAACAACAATCTGTTGAATAAGACTACTCTTCATTGCAGCTTCCTCAAGCTCCAAGGGCTCAACATTTTCACCTATTTTCTCCAAACAATTTCAAAAGTAGAATATATGATACTCTTGATAAGCGGAATGATGCACTGGAAAAGAAAACTTATACTTGATGAATATGGAGTATTTTTGTTCTTGGGAAAAGGCAAATTGTCCATGCAATATTATACTTCTATTCAGAAGAAAATGCAACTCAATACCACAGACATGAGCATAATAATTATTATGCAATAATGATTGGGAAAAGATACACCGCTATGCAATAATGATTGGGAAAAGATACACCACAAAAAAAAAAAAAAAGGAAAGGAAAACCAAAGCAATTAAATAGAAGAATGAAATAAGCAATGCTAGTGAAAAATTGAAACTTTTTTATGCTGCTAACGCTACTTACGTCTCCAGATCTCGTGCAATTATCAAGAGATCATAAATTATTTTCATACTTTTTTTTGCGTGTCTAACTTATCACTTAAGAGAGAGCAAGAGAGAGGTAGTAAATGCAGCGGTATAGAAGGAAAACCACATGCTTCCAATAATACCTGTCGTAAGAACTATAGTATCCTTAGCACGACCTTCAAGAACAATAACCCCTCCACAGCGACGGCTTTTCCCTCTTGAATGGTAAGGAGCTATCCAACCTAAATCACCAGTGTTTAGCCATCCATCCTCATCTACAGCTTGTTTTGTGGCCAATGGATTCTAGTCAAAGATTATTACAAACGTGTCACTTGCAATAATTAACACTGGGAGAAAGAAATAGTATCTTGATGCAATAATTTAAATACAAACTACACGTAGAAAGAATAAGAAACAAAATTTTATGACTTAAATAAAAGCGCTTTTTGGTGTTCTGTAATGGCATTATTACTTTCACAGTCCTAAATTATACTATTTATCTTCACACCATGATGATGATCGCCACTGCATTTCAGATGTATACTGTGCAGTTTCTTCACTGTGTAGTAAAGTAAACTCGCAGAAAATTTTGGATCCATGATAATAGGCTACTGAAAAATTTTTAGTGATTGCAACTACATGCAAACATCCAAAATATTTTTACTGAAGAACAGAAAGAACTATTACTACCCTGGAAGAAAAGAGTAACAGATTCTTTATTACCAAAACTAAGTAAAGGACTCAAGTAGGACGGATAGCATGTCAAGTTGTCATCGGATTAATTATCAAATCTAAGGCCTTTGACAGCAAATAGTTGGTCTCTGCCCTTGAACACCCACAAGACTCATTTTTTTCATGAGTGATTATGAATGGTAGAAAAATGACCTTGGAAACAATAAAAGGAAATGGCAGGTGCAGGTTCTAGAAAAAGCCTTCTAGTGCCTTACAGACAATAACAATGCCATACAGGGAAGGTGTGGTTGAAGAATTATTAGATGAAAAACAAAACATGCAGGAAGAGTATCAGAAACATAAGTACTCCCAAACCCCAAGGGTCCTTTTTCTTTTAGGATTTTTAGCTGCTCCTGATAAAATGCAATGCATATACATGTGTTTGAAGTTCCCTTTTAATTCATCAACATGGTGCACGACTATTTCTTCCTTCTCTTTGCACACTGACACTGTTCTAAGGCAAGCGATTCCAGGTCCACCCACTTTCAAGGAAGATACATTTACAAGCTGAGTGTACTAAGAAATACACTGTGTTTTCATGGACTAACCATGCCTATACTTTAAGCCAACCTAAAAAGACAGGACGCAAAGGCAGCTCTTAGCCTCTTACTAATGGTGAAACAAAAATGATCATGGTCAGCCAGTCAGGTCACTTCAAAGGTTCTATATGCCAAAAGAGTACTATTATAGTATTCGGCTAATTATTTATGTTTTAGTGCAACGTTTCAAAAAAAAAAAAAAGAAAAGAAAAAGAAAGCACAGTTAGTGTCTAGGAACAATTTTGCAATTTTTCAGAGATGGATAGAGCTTTGTCCAACTTTAGTTGAACTAAGTACAGTCTTGTTTACAAGAAGCTAGCAACACTTCTCTTCCTTAATATCAAAATCCCTTATCTCTTATTAGGTTAGGATATAGTTTACTACAAATCTTGCACATGTATAAAGAGATAAGAGTCTAGAATATCCACACAAAAAAATAAGCTTTAATATGTAAAAGATAGTTAGATAATGCTTCCTAACAAGTTTGCAATATTTTGTGTTAATACTCCATTGGAACCCTTATGCACAAGAATCATAAAAGGCCTTAAGGGACATAAGAATTGAAATTAAAGAAGTATCAAATCAGCCAGCTTAATAGTGCTGGTGGAGAAGTTGGAATTGTGGTTATTGATCAGACAGCTTTGAAACATCCTAACTTAGTCCCAAATGAACCCCTTATTACTCTACTGGTATCCAAATCAAAACACCAACCAAAATTTTCTGAGTAGGAGGCAACCGAAATGATCAATAAAAATTTCAACGTCAAGGCTGTCCTATATCAAGCAGAATAGAATCTATAAACTCAGAGAACATTCTGCAAGCAATATGCTATCATGAGTCAGCTTTATATTTTATGTCTCACAGATAGAAAGAAAACACACACACACACACACAATATTACTGAACTATTTCAATGAACATCAAAGTTTTCCTTCCAACAGGTCAGGGAAAAAAAAAACTTGAAGAAACTATTACCTTGTAGTAACCTTTCATCACTTGCGGCCCCCTGACTCTTACAATCCCTTTTGAACCATGTGGAAGAGATTTTCCAGTTTCAGAATCTACAATTTTAAATTCTGTATGCCGAATTGGATGCCCAACTGAACCAAGAACCTTCAAAAGTCAAATTTGCTACAGCATTACAGCCATGCAAGCTAAAGGTAGATTAAATATATAAGATACAAAAGTAAGGAAACTGACAGAAAGTAGCCTTTCAGGAAACTGCAAAAGAAGATACATGCATATGCATTTCATAGGATGAATCATTTAAGGTCAGAGAAACTGGCGGCGATACAAGAGAAAAAAAAGAAAGAAAGAAATCCTTCTCTAACCATCAGTACCACGTTCAAGGAGTTAGAAAGCAAATTAACACGAGTGAACAGCCAGGAGTACATAACCACTCCAAATTGATGTGACAAGGAAGAAAAAGATGTCCTTTCTAGGACATTGTATAGGGTAAGTTCTGGGATTGTTGAAAACATGTAAGATTTTCAACAATCTGAACTTATCGATGTATATCTTACATTATTGCCAAGTCGTCGAGCAGCTAGAACTGGAGATGACTCCGTCATGCCGTATCCATTCAGCAACACAACACCAATTGCCTGTTCACATATAGCAGTTCTATAAGAGACACTATCAGAAATATCATGTTTAACCAGCCAAGAGAGCGTCGAACCTCAAAAAACTTGTCAACATGTGCAGGTAAACTACCACCTCCACTAACACCAGCCTGCAAGGTACAGATATTTCTGAGTGAAAGATGTATGCATGTAGTTAATCAGAAAGAAGGTTCAACGAGATAATGGATATTTCTTGTTGAACAGTGACAGAAAAAATGCATTATCACAACCTCAAAAGAAATATCAATTATCAAGCTGGCATCATTTATTATTGGGAGGGGGGAAATCAGTTTAAAGCCGTTGAATGAATCTTCAACTATCAAATAAATTGTTTCAGAAGTGGAATCAAGGATTCAAACCACTTTTTCAAGTACCAAGCCCAGAAAAATTGTTCTATCAGATTAGGGAGAGCTAATGATGATGCATTAAGTCAAACGGTAACTTATGGAAAAAAAAACCTTTCTTATTCCAATTGCTGACTGAATTTTACTGTAAACAAGCTTCTCAGCCAACATATGTACTGGCAACAAGATTGCAGCAACGATTCTTGCCCATAACCAGCCCAGTATTGAAGCAAAATATGACTGTTCATTCTGAGACCTTGTAAGATAAGTTCCCTGTCAATGAAAATAAACCTAAATTAAGCAGCAAATTGACAGGGAAGGAAGGTTTCAATTGCAAGCTTGATTGAAATTGAAGCGAAGGATATACTGAGCATGCAACTAGGTGTTAATCAATTTGAAGCAGGGGAAAAAAGAAATGTTATTACGAAGAGCCGAAAGAACTTCCAACATGCAATATGTATACAGCATGGATCCATGAACGGTTGGTGGCCAACCTCTTTCATCACGAGGAGTTGGTCCCGGAAATTGACATCTAGATTAGTGTTTGTACCAAAAACAAAGTATGTTTTAAGATCACATCCTAGGAAGCATATAGGTGTAGAGCAGGTTCAAAAATAATTGTCAGGCTCCTACTGGGTTTCATGAAATTCATTGATGCTCAATGTACGAAGTACTGCATGCCAGAGTACTTGAGCAGTTCTAAGGTAACAAGAGGAGCAGTTTTGTGATCTAGGAGTCACAGGAGCGGTACTAACTTGGAAGCAGGTAGCAGCAATGAAATATCTGAATATGTTCCACTGACGCAAGTATATAACAAATTAAAGATAAGTGAACAGATTAAACAGTGAGGGTTGGTGACCAAACATTTTTTTTTAATCAAAAAATTAATCTACTTATAATAAGATTAAAAAAAAATGTTAAAAAAGCATATAACAAAATCAAAAGGTGACATAATCATCCTTCAAAAACACATGGAAACATAATAAATTCGAGCCCAGCAAATTTTTATTTACATGCTAAGAAAATATAGCAAAATAAAGTGAAGAACAAATGCTGCGTACAATTTCAAACTATCAAACCTCATAAATTCTCTTCATCTCCATGTATGCCAAGCTGATCTTTATGAAGGTAAATGCAAGAAGTTTACGAAGAGTTGAGCTTGTAGAAATCTGTTTTTGTATCCCACTGTACATAAAAACAATCTTGAGGAATACATGGATAAATAAATAATCAACTGACCAAAGTGGAGCACATAGTAGAACAAAATTAAATAGACAATTCATGATTCATTAACTGTTATATTAAAGCACAATCTGCTAACTGCAAATCTATTGGTAAAAGGCTGCTTGAGGACTAGGCAGGAAAACTTTCAAATAAATAGTTTTTGTATATCAGCCTCCCCCACACCCACCCACCCTTGCCTTTCAAAGTACAAGAATGGCTTAGGACTTATCATCAATTAAACCCATGGCTAATTAAAGGAGATCGTGAGTCATATTTCAGTTTTATCCCTAGTCAACAATTATTTCAAAATGTAAAAGCAAATCTGCTTAGATATTGCAAAGTAACCATTCAATGATAATAGCTCCAGTGAAAAATTAAAATGACAAACCAAACGAAAACAAGATCCTAAAGAAAGATCAGGTGTTGCTGCATTATTCAAAGGCCCTAACGACCCGGAGTCTCTTTCTAAAATGCTCAAGAATTCTTCATGTAGAGAGTTTAATATGCAGATACTTTAATACATGTACAAACACAAGCAAATCAATATGTTTGTGGTACATATATATAAATGCAATTTTTTTAAAGTTCATAGAAATATGATGCTTTGCAATGCATCATATTGTATCAAGTTCAAATGAATACTCGACTCAAATTAAGTGTTAATCCCAAACTAATTTGGGTGGATCCGCCTTCTCCCTTCTGATTATCTGAATAAGATTGGAAGTTAGATCCACAAAATATATTGAATAGTCTCTGAAATCCATTTTCTTATTTGGACCAATCTTTTAATACATTTCAAACCAGTGGATTAGAAGATATTTTTACAATCACTGGATTAGTTTTTTTTTTTTTTTGCAAGCTCCTTAATATGAATAAGATAATTTCCATGTGAAGTATCAAGCCAAAAAAATAAAAATAAAAATAACCACAAACTTCCAAGTAGCAGTACACTGGTCCACCTGTAAAGTGTCTCATATACTAAAGGAACGGAGATCACGTAATGCGGCTGATATTGCTGCAGATCAACCTATAAATGAAAGTCATTGCAGTTAGACCATATAAATCGTGCCAGGTGAACAGACTATACAGTGGGTGATGGCAACTGATAAAATGAATAATCATTAAAATTATAAAGGATCATTTCAAAAGCCACAATAAAAAATCAATACCTTAAAATTTCTGACAGTTGTGTATACTTGCTCAGCCCCATTTGCAAATATGAAATACTCACAAGCTCGCTCATATGCATGCCAAGGTGGAAGCATACTCAGAAATCTGTCTGCAGGTTGGGCAGGCACAATTTCCCAAAAATTATTTATCTGGAAAACAATTGACACTGTAAATGGCCCCCTCATTAAGTTAATCAAGTGTTGCTTTCAACCGTAACCAAAGAGTCAGTTCAATTAGTAGGCCTGAGGCCCCCTATAAATTCATAATCTGAAGAGCATGCCACAACAAAAGGATGGTCTCCTCACTGCTTTTTTTTATATATATATATATAAAGGGTTCCACTTTAGCTATGCAGATTCTTCCATGCTTGATCATTGACATTATGTTTGTTGCCTCATTCTTCTTTTATATGTTGATGACAACATTCTCACCCGGAATGATTTTTCTTCTTAGATGAGAATCTCAAAAGCTTTTTTTTTCCAGCCTCGCTCTTCCAAATTCAACGGAGGAGGAGAAAATGTTCCAAGTAAAAGAGAGGGCCGACAAGAAAGGAAAATTGTATGCATTTGTTTTAACTGACATTGAGAGAGCTTTGCTCATTGGATACCATGAAAGATTTATACAGAAAGGACAGGACAGCTCATATAGAGCTTGTACAACTTCAAAACTAAATAGCAACATATGCACAATGATATATTGTAACAGTGTAATGGTTCAACTGGATTTAGATCCGGATTGAATATCAAACCATTGATTTCCTTCAAGTGGTTTGGTGAAGAAGGTGGACTTTTAAAGAAATGATTTTGATTTTGAATTATGAGAAATGAGTAATCATTGAAGATTAACAAGGATTTCTCTTGAAGACAAGCAAAATAAGCTTAAATTAGGGAACTCCTTTTGGCTTCCTAGATTAATGTGCCTTCACACAATTGAGTGTCAGCAAATATGGTAATGTGCTTGATGAGGCTAGTTATACAGTGTAAGGTTATTACAAATGGCAAGCTGAGCAGGCCATGATCCAGGAAAAAGAATAGCTCTATTTTCTGATTTATCACAGATATTTAGTGCTGTGAACATCAACAAAAAGTTAAATGAATAGAGGAAATAGGCAAAAAGATAGGGAATAACAACAAACCTGGTGCAGCAGATTCTTATGTGTAAGCATCACACCCTTTGGATTTCCAGTGGTTCCACTAGTATAAACAAGTGTAGCAATATCATCAGAGCTTATTGTTTCATATTTGTAGTGCTGCCCTGCAATCATTATCAATAGAAAATTCATAAGATAATCCGGAAAAGGAAAGTAAGGTGTTGTTCTTTTTTTTCTTCTTTTCTTTCAACTAGCATATAAATATTTTATTTCACAGAAGAATTACTATAACCATAGAGCATTATTGATAGAACATATTCTGATACTTTCAGTTTGTATTTTGTATACATTTGATGGTAACATGCACTGACTGGAAATCCTGTTACATAGCTATATAAATTGAACACAGCACCTTCCAGTAAAAGCAGCACATGGGTACAATCACACCGCATGACAAGTGATATAAAAGTTTATCTCTTCCTTGTAACTAAATAATATGATGAACAATAATGACTGCGACAATTGTCTTAGCCTAGTTGATACACAAACAAGCGTGCGCAAGCACACACACAAAAGCTGCAGATGTATTGCACACGCATGACTGGCTGAATAGCAATTAAAGCCACTTTGAGCATAAAAATCATCACTGCTGTTTCAAATATGACCATGCTACTCTAAGCAGCCAATTTAAGTAACAACAATTGAAATTAATTATTAGATTTTTGTTTCATCCTTACAAATACATCAACTGCACCAAACTTAGATCCATGGAAAATATATAAAGATTTAACTAATACCAGTGGTGTACGTAACTACTAAGGGTTGCATCGTGATCCAGGCATAAAGGAAAAACTGTTTCAGAAGAGTTTTCTCAAATACTCTGGCATTCTCCCTAGAGCATAGAATCCACAACATGGTTACAAAAATTTTAATACCATGCTTCAAGTTAGTCTCTTAAAGGCTGCTATATGTATTCAAGCTTTAAAAGCAGCCAACAAGACTAGCTCTTCGTGTAATATGAAACAGGGATTTAAAATATAAACCCAAAGATCTCGTAGAAAGAAGCATGCTGGCAGTTCATGACATAATACATACATAAACTTCCCATATTAATTTGAAAACTGATCAACTTACTAGCATCACTGGAATCAAAGAAAGATTTACGGCTCTCTCGCCCCAAATCTATTATCTCCTTGTAATTAAAAATAGGTATCCCCTCCATTACGTTGATAGTAAGGCTTGACTTCTCTCCCCAGAGCAGAATGACAAATCTGGGAGCTGCCTTGGAAGAAAACGTTTCTGCAATTCGATTGAGCAATTCAGGATTGTCCACTGCAAGTGCAACACTGTAGTCATAATTAAAAAAAAAATCAGCAATAACTCTAGTGCCATTACAGATTGAAAAAAAAAGGAATCCACATCCTGAAACTCTTCAAAAACAATTGTAATACCATTATCACAGCAATCCAAATATTATTGATTAAAACACTTTCAGTACATATTAGACAAGTGTTTGTTGGGGTGTTTAGAACTGCCAGATAAAATCAATCTTATCTGACCAAACCCAAATCATCAATTTTTTTTTCAGGGTATAACGAGTCTGGCTAGTTGTAGAAAGGCACAAGCTGAGTAGCTTGGTGGGGACTAACAAAATAATGATATGACGACACTATTTTATTCTCAGCTTAGTACTTAACAGTTGCACCCTAAGCCAAGTATTCACCAAATACAAAATTATTCTTTTCTTTATTCTCTGCACTATTTCTAGCACCGCTTTCTCTATTTTTCCTATCAATGTGTCTCTAGTTTCTTTATCTTCTAGTTTCTTTATCTTCTACATTCTTCAGTCCCATTCCCATAAGGCCGAGTCTTCCACCATAATTGCAAATCCTAAAGTCCCTAGCTTACATGTTTTATCCCAGAATTAAGGAAATGTCAGGAAGAGTATTAAAATCCTGCATACATATTTTCTTGTAAAGATAAAATATAGAAATAATATACATTAAAACGAAAGTTCTTTTGCAAACCTTTCAGAGTGATTGTATATTTGTAATAGCTCTTCAACAGATGATCTTGATCCCCTCACCACATCAACTGCTCCCATGGCCATCATACCTAGGAAAAATATCAAAAAGATATATTACAAAAGAAAGGTACAGTTACCATGCATCAAATGAAATAAAAAGTCCACAATGATTCTTCCAAGAGGAGCACGTGGACACTGCAAAATGGAACACCTTCTTCCCTTCCATGATTAAACACCCTGAACATCCTCTTCTTTTTTTTTCTAACATCTGAAACATTTTGAGTCTTTGACAACCATGTGGACAGGGGAATGATAGTCAATATGTAATTGAAGGCAGGGAGCATTTAAAATAAGATTTCCAAGTTTCTCTAGGCCCTAAAACATCAGTGATTCCAGGGTTCGTTCAAGGAAAAAAGAAATCTGGAGTAGACAGATTAACAAGCTCGATAAAAAAAATGTTGAAAAAGTTTTAGATCTGTCACATTACCGTTTAGGAGCACTATGGCATTCTAAGATTTTAAATCAAGAATGGTTAAGCCTTTCGGCAAGGCTCAAAGTGGCTATTGAGATATTATATAACAAAAGGAGGGTATCCAAAAGTTTTAGGTATTCAATAATTGCAAATTACAATCATCCATTTCCTTGCCAAAGATTTGTAGTGGTAATAAAGAAAAGGGTCAAATTATTTCATTTTGAGTTCACTCTTGCATTAGGAACAAGGACGACATCCTGCTAGAGGCAATAACCCTCTATGGCTAAACTGAAAGGCTTGCGCATTGTGAAGATGCTAACGTGGAAACGTGTGTGTGCTAGATAACATAGATACACAGAGATAAACCACAAGGGAGAGAAATATAAGATAAAGAAAAAATATATAGAAATTAGCAAGTGGGTAAACATCTATGAAATTGCTAGGCACCTTGATCTGCAACAAGCCACCGGTATGAATTATCAGCAAAAAGTGCAAGTTTCTCATCTGGCATAACTCCAATAACCCTCAGGCCTTCAGAAAAATCTAAAATTTCCTGCTCCAGCTGCAATTTTGAAGAAAAAAGGTAATATTTGATGAGAACGCAGCTAATTAGAACAAATTAACTTGTTTACCAAGAACTTGAAAGAACTTGCATTCCATGTTTATGGAAAGAACAAAGATCCTATAATATGGTAAAGACCAATCAGCTTCAATGGGAAGAAACATTCACAATTTATTACAACAAATGGAATCAACAGTTACTCTTTTTTCAGATAACATTGATATTGAGCACATAGATCAAGCAGCATACAGAGAAGCATATTAATGCAGTCAAAGAACTACTATGGATCATATAGCTAACAGGATAACTATTGCCACCAATTCAAACTTGTTATGAATTAAGTTAATAATCTTATAGCTGCAAGCACTATGACGAAAATTTATTATTGGCGACATTTAATCACCTGTGCTCTGTGTGTGGACAGAACCTAAGTTAAACTCAGGGCACAAATCATCTCTTCACATGCTTCTCGAGGAGATACATAATAATAATAATAAAATAAATAAATTTGTGCTGGAAGGTTACCTGTTTATAAGTCAAACTAGTCGGTGGATCATGATGTGGATCCACCACTGCAACCTGATCGCCATATTTCTCTGCTGAAGACCTCCAAATGTCAGGAACTGCTCTCCAATCATCAGAGGTCAAGGCACCATTTCTGGAAACTAGTGCACTTTCTAGGTTAGGTGAACACCTTCTTATCTTAATCTCCTCTGTCTAAAGAAGTAATAAAAAATAAACCTTAGAGATCCTAGCCGTATTTCCTGTATATATTCATCAAATTTTAAACTTGAAAAATCTACGAGAGCAAACTTTTAATGCTTTTTCATTCAGTCAATAAACCAGCACGTTCATGTCATGATATTAAGGGAGAGCATTAACGAAGCATGTTTCTCTTTGTTTAATTTCACAACTCACAGGCCCACTTTTCCATTACAGAACTTGCATTGTCCAGCCAAGAGATAATGCTGCCATGCCCACATGAACAAAAAGGTGTAAACCCATGGAAAACATGCTATGTTGTTGTCACAGTAACTAGAAGAAATGGTAATTCATTCACAAGTAGAAGTTTGTCAACAACAAAATAGATGTCTAATCATTTGAAAAATAAATATCCAAATACTATTCTGCAAACGTTTAGAAATTAAAGAAATGATCCAACAACGAAGCCACCAGACTTGAACTTCCGCCAGGTAACCGCAGAAATCAAAATAATATTAATGAGAAGGTGGTGCTTGTTACACAGTATGTAAGAACATACATTTAATCATGGAATGGCATATGAACACTGAAGCCTCCCAATTCAAGAAAACAGCCAAGAGCCTGGACCACAAAAGTTAATCCACAACTTCAAAAAATCCCAACTGTCCTAAAGTCTCAATTACTTTGAATTTCTTGCAAGAACTTATTACCATGCTAAATTAGTCTTCAAAATAAAATTATTGTACGGAGAAGACATTCAGTGACCTCTTTTTTTCATAATTTCTAACCGGCTTGACAGTTTATCCAGTCGGAGAGAAAACATTTACTCAATTTCGTATCAAAAACTTGTCCAAATCAAAATTTGACAAATTGTAAACGTCGAAAGACAAATTCAATACCATAACCAAAGATATAAAAGAAAAGTTATCTCCAACACTCAATCATACCAAAAACACAAAGAACATAACTGATAAAAGACATAAAATCATCAGCTGTTAACAGCTAAAAACAAAAGCTAAAGAATGAACAGGCATGATGACTACAGCTAATAATAGCAGAATTTTTAAGCAAAAGAAAAGAGTTTGCATATATCAAACAGTACGTAAAGAACCCAAAAAAAATATATAAATCGCAATATATGCTTGCATCTCTATCTACACAAGCTAAATTCAAAAGGGTACATATATTACCTTGGTTTCGCAAGAAACTCGAAATCCTCGACGTGGAGAGAACCCATAATTTCGTTGTTTCCGAAGGAACATTTTAGAGTTGTTGAAATGATAGCGAGAGACCAAGAACTGAAAAGCAGCATGCCTTTCAGTAATATCAGCGGCGCCAGTACCATAATAATCAGAGCTAAAAGTTGAAGAAACCATTGCCATTCGATTTGATGAAAAAGAAGACGCAGACAGTAGTGTAGCAGTAGTCATCGGAATCAATGAAGCAAAAACCGTCACTGGACTGACACAGACAAATTGTGGTCTGGTCAGCGTTTTATATTACTGTAAGAACTTCAAATATACGAAGAAAAACAGGGAGATAGCTTCTTCTTTTTATATTCAAGCAAGGTGGGATATTTCTACACCACCAAGGGAAAAATATACGGGTAGATACACAGGATTTTGTAGTCCCTGTATATTTATCGACATTTAACTTAGGCCCCTTACGTTGAATTTTTCGATTTTAATTCCAAAAAGTCTTTCTATCATAATTGTCTACCCGCTAAATAGAGAGACAAAAAAAAAAAAAGGCGAGACATTTGATGTACTGTCTACCCACTCATATACATATAAATGATAACTTTATAAAAAATAAATTATAAAAACTACTTTTTAATTAATTTAATATTAAATTTTTTTTTAAAATAATTAAATTAAACTACTTTTTAATTAATTTAATATTAAAAAAAATTTAAAAATAATTAAATTAAAAAAAATACTAAAATCAACTCAAATTAAATCAAATCAAGATGTGGTATGCTCAAGCGCAGCTCCAATCCAAGACAATACAGGAAGATATATTGTGGTTCAACTGTTCAAGGATCATGCGTTTCATATGTACCTGGGGAGTTAAAACTCGTTTGCTTCTTCTTCCCATTCCCTACTTTTATTGTCATAAATGGAGGCTCAACTGTATACTTGATGCCACGGCACATTATGCTATACTTTAACATATGTGGAATATATATATATATATATATATAGACATAAGTATTTATATTATAGATGGCACTATAATATTATGGGTGACGTTGTTTTTTTTCTGTATTTAGTTAAAAATTATTGTTGAGTGTTTTCTCTTTAATTTTTTTTTTCTGATTGAATTATTTTTTATATTTTAAAGAGAAAATAAATTAATGTAATTTTTTTTATATTATACAAAAGTTGGAGGGTGTTTGCTTTGCATTTTCAAAAATAATATTAAAAATTTGTTTATGTTTTTTCATTACATCAATTTAATATCTTTTAATATTTTTTATTATTTTAATGTGATGATATAAAAAATAAAATTTTAAAAATAAAAAAAATATTATGTTAATATATTTTTTGAAAAAACTATTTTTAAAAATAGTATTGTGAATATAGACTCATTACACTATGAATCACATTTGAAAACATAAAATTTCTATATTTTGAACGACATTGTAGCATTTTAAGGAAGTTGTTTTTTATATTTATTAGCACTTTAAGATTATAGAATCTAGCTTTTAGCCCAACCTAGCGTTATTGAGTTTAACTCACAGTTAAAATAGGATCTAGGATCTAGTTTTTATCCCAACCTAGCATTATTGAATCTAACTCACAGTTATACCCAAGGTTTTAGGATCTAACTTTTAGTCTAACTTAGTGTTATTAGATCTAGCTAATCAGCTAAAAAATTTAAATTTTATTTTTTGTCTAAGTAGATTGTTTTTTATTTAATTTTTTTCATGAAAAAATAAATTGATGAGACTTTTTTATAATGTATAAAAGTTAGGTGGTGATAAATTTTTTTTATTTAAAGTTGAGTTGAATTTTCTTATTAAAATATGATTGTTTTTGTGTTTCAAAAATACTTTAAAAATATTATTTTTTCCAATATTTTTTATTTTTTGTATTTTTTTAATGTGATGATATAAAAACATAAATTAAAAAAAATGTTATCTAAATATCTTTAAAAAATACATTTTAAAAAATAATCATTACGTAATAATATATAATAACTAACATATTGACCAGTGCTCCACAATGAATCAATAATAATTTTTTTTAAATGTAAAAATATTTAAGTTAGGTTAAAAACATGTAATGTATTTGTATCATCACTATCTTTGAATAAAGTATTTTCTACATTAGCATGAAGAGTAGTGCATAGCATAGCAATGCTCAATACACCAACAACTAATTTTTTTTCCCTTCATTATTTTCCTTTTAAGATATTCAATTTTATTTTTTTTCCTCTTTAATTTTTCTTTTCTCTTATTGAATTTTTTTTTCATACTATAAAAAGAAAATAAAGTGATGTGACTTTTTAATATTGTATAAAAATTGAGTGATGATATTTTTTTTTTCATTTGAGATTAAGTTGATTTTTTCTATTAAAGTATATTTGTTTGTGCATTTTAAAAATATTTTTTAAAAAATTAATTTTTTTTCTTTACTTCACTTTGAATACAGACTCATTATATTACGTACCACACTATAAATATAGAGTGATTATATTGTAAATAATATCATAGTGCTATGAAGGGTGTTATCTTTTTTTGTGTTTAGTCAAAAATTATTGTTAGGTTTGGTTGAACAGCTTAACCCAAGATACTTAAAATATATCCCATATTTTTTATATTTTTTTATTTTAAAAATAAAAATTATTATTGACACAGTGTTATTAATTAATCTTATACTAAAAAAATTAAATTAAAAAAATCAAGATAACTATTTTAATTTATTTTTATATGTATTCTTCAAACTCGTGTGAATAATCTCTTGTTGAAGAAGTACCGAGATCTAAGCAACTATAATTTAACAAAAGGGATCGAAGTGGAAGGCTGATAAATGGATGACAACTAAAGTATAGTTTAGCGAAGAAGAGACAAGAAATCAAAAGCAACGTCACCACAGGGGAAAATGTGTGAATCTATTATCTTATAGTATAATGTAAGCCATAAACAAATTAGCGTTACATGCTGTGTCTTATAGTAGCCGGATGACGTGGATGGGGAAAGGTCAGGGTCAGAGTTCTAGAAATGAGTAAAATAATCAGTTGCTTTACTTGGTGGCACTGCCACATGCCCGATGATAAAGAGCCCCTCACGGTCTTCTACTACATAAACACGAGATATGATTAGAAGATTCGTCACGGCCTGTTCTTTGTAATAAAAACAAATAATTAATAACCTACATTTGTGGCTCACGATAACTGCGTGGTGGGGAAAAATAATATAAAAAATATTTGAGTTATTTATTTTATTGGTGATTTAAATAGTATAATTGAAAAAATATAATAGTAATAAAATAAATATAATAGATAAAAAGAACATTATTTTGGTGGGAAAACTAGAAACAAATAGCTGAACATTAATTTATTCGGATCAATTCATAATTCACAAGTTTTAATTATTTTCTGTCTTTATATAAGCAAAATCAAGATCAAATAATTAATACATATAAAGCAACAATCACTCAAATTAGTACCAAGATTTTTAAGTGGAAAACCAGATGCGGAAAAAATCACGGGACCATAATCTATCTAAAAACTTCCACTATTAATAAATAATAGATTCACAATTGTTCTTCCTTAAATTCAACTAAGGGCTATAACATACATATAATCAATAACAACTTATTATTGAAATACAACAAGATTAAAGAAGAAGTATTTACAAAAAAACTCACAATACTGATAGCTTTAATTTTTTGTCAAAACAATCAGCTTTCACAACACCAATCTTCTATTAAATTCAACTAAGGGCTATAACATACATATAATCAATAACAACTTATTATTGAAATACAACAAGATTAAAGAAGAAGTATTTACAAAAAAACTCACAATACTGATAGCTTTAATTTTTTGTCAAAACAATCAGCTTTAACAACACCAATCTTCTATTCAACCATTCAGAATGAAGAGTAACGTGTCTAAAAACTGCTATCAAAATCTCAGCTTGGTCCAAAAGTAAACGAGCTGGAAATCGAGAAAAAAAAACAGACTGCTCTACTACTTCTTCTTCCTCTCTTTTTTTCTCCCTTTTCTCTTGCTCTTTTTTGTTCAATAATGCTATTGACATTAGCACTAGCAAATACATTTAAATCAAATAGACAGCCAATTGCTTCTCTTTTTAATTAATATGGTGGTCTCACTATTATGTGATGCGGGACTACACACAACATATTTGAGCCTAGTTGAATTATTAAATAACTCATTATTAAAAGACAAAACTTAAAAAATAAAAACATCAATTAAATCATGTCAACCTTATAAACTTCACAATCATGAACATAAAATTGAGATAATTTCATAAAAAGAAATACATAAAAAAATTTAAAGACTGATTTTTAATAAATAAAATGGAAACATGATAACTCCATATGAAAAAAACTAAAAGGAAGAGTTTTGAAGCTCAATCTATAGTAAATAAAATATTGAAGGACATTTTTTTTTAAATATATAATTAAAAAAGATTAAAAAAAACTCATACTGAACCTTCCTATATTAAGATGCAAAATTTCTACCAATCAAGATACCAGGACACCCACATTTGAAAGCAAATTAAATTTAATTATAAAGTTTAATTATCAAACAAGTTAATATTAAAGAATAAAAAAATAAATTTAATTTAAAAAAGCAATAAAAAAAACATGGGTAAACTCGAGTTAATTCGTAAACCCTGCAACCATGGTCACATTATCAAGATAACCCAATATAAAAAAAAAAATTACAAAAACGGTCACATTATCAAGATAACCCAATATAAAGAAAAAAATTACAAAAATTAATTTTTAATAAATCAAATATTGAAGAATTAAATTAAAATAAATAATTAAAAAAGACCCAAAAAACATCAATCCGCATTAATCTTTGAAACCAATGACTCAGGTCATGAACCTGAGACAAACTCCATGACTTGAAAAAAATTTAAGTTATCTTGGGTTAATCCCATAACCATGAATACATGATTGAGATAACCCTGTTAAAAAACAAAAATAGAAAAACCAATTTAAAATAAATTAAATATTAAATAATAAAATTTAGATAAATCGGTTTAAAAAAGAACCCAAAAAAGTCAATTCATATTAGCATTTGAAACTGTGATTTTAGTTATAAACTTGAGAATAATCACATAAAAGGTGAATCATGAAAAATAATAAAGAAAAACTTTGAAAAAATGGTAAAATAAAATAAAAAAGCATTAGCTTTAAAAAAGAACTTAATCAATTTATTTTTGAATGATAAAATCCTTAAAAAAAATAAAAAATACTTGTTAGGGGGAAAAAAGAGAGATAAAAAGAATTGAGATGAAATTTGATTAAAAAAAACTGTGAAGGATGGAATTATAAAAAAATTTAAAAAATAATTTTAAATAAAATAAATAGAAATAAAAAAATATAAATTAAATTTGACAGATTAAATAATAAAAGGAGATGAAGAAAATTAAGTTGTTGAGTAAGTATGCTAGTGATTCATTGACGGAGAAGCAGACTGAAGCTAAGGTTATGCTTAATATTCAGCGCTGGATGGGTGGTGGCATGTAATGTAGGTGGGTTTAGAGCTTCTATTTTGAATTGTAACTATAGTGCTTATGGTTTTTTGTAGAATTTTCTTGACATGTTAGCATTATAAACACAAAGCAAGTACTAAATTTTTCTCCTTTATATTGGTTTATTTTATTATGCTAAAAAATATGACTTTTAGCTTCATATAATGTGTTTTGAAGCTCTACATAAGTCAATTTTATGGAGGGAGGGGGACAAACCGGTAGGCTGCAGTGACTTTTAGCTTCAGGAATTTGATATGGTGCAACATGATTATATCTCTCCTCTAGGACGTGTCTGGTATCTCAAATCCTGGTGAGGGTCCTTTCTGTGCTTATCCCTAGAAGTGAAATGAAAAATTTTCTTTCTTTTGATTTCCTTTAACCGTAACGAAACTTTGGGGAGATTTTGAGATAATTAAAGATGCAGATTTTGAGAGGAAGGTGGCCATGCCATGCTAAGTTTTTAGAGTATTAGGTGGTCTTTTCAAAGGAAAGCTGAGTGTTTGTTATTCGGAGTGGAGGTGTCTTTGGCTTGCTTTCAGAATTCTAATCTGCCTTATTTTGGTCAGTATTTGATTTTACTGATTCTGGGATTACATATAATTTTGCTGCTACTAGAGTGGAGATTTTGTTGAGTTTATGTTTCTTTTTCTTTCTTCTTTTCAGGAGCTTTTATCCACCATTAGTTTGGTTTTGTGGTTCTGAAGCTGGTGGGGGGAGTAGCTGCTTTTTGGCAAAGCTACTGTCTCTGTGTCTGTGTTAGACGAGGATTTTTCTTATCTGGAATGCAATCCAGAAAAGTCAAGGATATCTTGTTTAGTGCTCTAGAAAGTTGTTCAGTATGTTATTTAGTTGCTGCCCACCCAATCCCCAGTGCTAGGCTGGCTGCTTTGGTTTCTTAGTTTTGCAGGGAGGTTTGTTTCTTCCGGTTTGGCTCTATGCCTTCTCTCAGTTTTGCTACTGCTGCTGCTAACCCATGATTTTTTTTTTCTTTATAAGACGTTGCCTAACTTTGTAATTGAGGTTATATGGATGAATAATTAAGATGCAGGGCTACTAGTTTTTGAGTGTTAGTGCTTTAGATGAATCGAAACTTTGTTTTGAAATTAACATATAGTTACCTGCATTATTTCATTCTTTATGGGTTTTTTTTTTCTAGTTGTCATCAAATGGACAGGATGAATTCATAGGGTCCCAATATATTCTCCAATCATGCAGTTTAGTACCTTGAGAAAATTGTGATGTAATGCACTGGAAGTAATTATTTTAAAGTTGATGTCCAAAAGTCACCCACTTTGTAGATTACTAATCATCCCCCCCATGATAAAGTAGATAGATACGAGAAAACGTGTTGTAAACCATTCCTAAAATGGTGTTATAGAGTTCACTGTGTTCTTTTGAGGTCAGAAACATACTCTTCTGCGTTACTTTTTTGTTTTGTGTAATAAATATCAGCTAAAACTGAGAGTTCTGAAATAAAACTTGATTAAATCAGCTTCATGTTCATTTACTGCTTACAGAAGCTTAAATTGTCTTCAAATAGTCACACTGGGGAACTGGCACGATCCTCGACCTGCTCAAAAAATCATCAGAAAGAAAAGAAGAAATCAGCAGATAGTCACACTGGAGAACTGGCACGATCCTGAACCTTCCTCTCATATCGCAAATTTGCATCGGGCTTTTGCAAATAAGAAATGTATAACAGATATCAAGTTCATCCGAATCATGATTTTGCAATTGATATTGCTTTAGAGTTCGAAATATTTTTTATTTATTCAAATTTATTTTTAATATAGCATATCAAAATAATATGAAAATATAATTTTTTTTGAAATATAGAAAATAAAAAAAAAAACACAAAAATAAATGGATTTTTACTAGTTTTCTCTGGTTTAATTTACTAAATTACTTTGTAAATAAAATAGTCATACAAGCAAAAGCACATGAAACAAAATCATAGGAGAGTTAATATTGAGGTTGGTATTAAATGTGTTTGAGAATTGTTCGTGGTCCTCAAACCCATCACTTAAAATCATGCAACTCACTTGGATTGCTGGTGGTCTGCTGAGCAAGTCCATTGAAGTAGCAATTGGCACCCTGGCTCCTGAACTTAGCCCAGTACGAGCTAAATGCATAACTGGCATGCCAAGTTACTGACAGTGGCTCATAACATTCCTTCCCTGGGGTCAAGGAGTCACAGGTCCCATTTCCTTGATTGCATGCAAAAGTTAATGCCCTTTCCAACTCTGTCAGATTGACCTCTGGTGCTGCTATGCACCATAGTTTGCCTTTATAAGGCACGTTATTATGTGCTGGAGGTAGGGTTTCATAGTCTGATGATGCTCTCTTCCCTGTCAAATCAATTTGATATATTGATGTCCCATTTGGATGCAACAAGCCCCAGTGCCGCTCTGTCCCAGGGCCGGTCTTTGTGTTCTCATCGTACAATGCAAAGATAAATGTTGGTATGAGTGCACCTGGTCTAGCTGGGGTGCCGGTTGGGTTACTAGCGGTCATCTTTCTAACAAGATTCCGATTGTAAGTAGCTGCATTTTTAATGTTGGCTCCAGCTTCATCAATATCGCCTGCATTGGGCCAGCCGGTTTCAGCTATTGAGAGCCGGACATCGGGATATCCAAGTTTGGTCATGGCATAAACAAGTGAGTCAAGCATTTGGTCTAGGAGGTTGGTGTACACTAAGCCAGTACCAGGGTCTCTGTATTTGATATTTGATTGAAACAGTGCAAAATTGAGGCTTATGTTGATGGGATTTGCAGCCCATGGGAAATAAGGGTAGGCATCAATGAAGAAAAATGACTTGGTACTATTTAAGAAGTTAAGCAGTGGCACCATCACTGACGTTGATATATCAGACCGGAAAATCCCATTTGATGGCGGAAATGCTGTTTGCAGAACGTCCATGGCTAGTGGAGTACCTACTTTGATGTTACGAATATCCTGAGCTCTCAGAGAGATATTAATTCTGCGCATTGCAGGCACAAGATTATTCCAAATCTGTTTTCCTGCATCTGAAGAATAGCTGAGAACTTCATTGCCAACGAGAATGATTCGGATTATGGTGTCAGGGTAGTAGCGGAGGACATTGTCTTCAACCCATTTGTTTGCTGTGGTCTGATTGGCAGCAATGTTGATGATCTCATCATTGCTAACCATGATGGAGACATGGATATTGGTTCTTGCCAAGAGTCTCAGAATTTCAGGGTTGGCATCATAGAGCTTTACGCTGCCAGCTTTCATGGATCTAAGAATTTCTATGGATTCATATGCAGATGGCAAGTTGTTCCCAAAGCGGCCATAGTTCACCCCAATCTTCCTTAAAGTAATAGCATCTGTCAAAGTGAAAGATTGTGAAATTAGTCGGAAAAAAAACTAGAAAACTGAAAGTAACATATTGGTGGTAGAAAACTTACCTGAGAAAACAAGAAGAGAGAAGAAAAAGAGTGCAACACCACACATTTTTGTTGTCATTTTGTTTCCTGAAGTCTGTTTTCCCATTACAGAGCTCTTATTGGAACTTCTACAAGAACTCTTGAAGTTCGAACTGAATGGATTGTGCTAGTGCTGGCTATGATTTTAAAGGTTCTGAAGAAGTGTGTAGGTAGATGTTAGTTCAATCCCCATTACAAGAAGTTTTCTTTTCCTCACCAGCAATCTTTTTATGGACCTGGATAAAGAAGAAACTTCAAGATTCTAGTGTCTTCAGCACGCCAAATAAACAAGGAACAAAAACATACATGACTGTTGAAGATAGAATCTTTTAATGCAGTGAAAGCAAGTAGGTGCAGGGCCTTGTTAGATTCTGGATTTTTTCTCATGTTTTTGTGCCAGTTCAAAGGTGCAAAGGTGAGGGAATTTCCTATTGAGTGAAATGATTTATACAACTCATAGCCCTTGTGTGGGCATGTTGATGATTTCTTTGAAACAACATGCCTTTCGCACGCCTGCTTAAATTATAAGAATTAGACACAATGGGTACTTGTGGTGCAAACATGAGTGCGTAGAAATGAAATCTTCCTGGAAATTCTAGCTTCTATCATACCATTTGTATTTACATGAATTAAAATCCCAGTTCATAAATCTCTCTATTCAAAAACAGAAAAATAAGAGGATGGAACCATCTCTTTTATTCTGTTTCAAGTTCAATAAACGTGTTAATCATATGTTTTATTATAGTTGTATGACAACTGAGGAAGTTTCATGAAAATCTCTTCCATTTGAATTCTATATTTGTAACCAAATGATGGAAGAAAAGAATATATGATTCATATGATTTTTTTGATGATGATAGAAAGATGGATACTTCAATCTTAAAAACAGGCTACCAGCTCCCACATTTTTTTTTAAATGGGGAGGCAAAACCAAGGCCCAGGAAATATAGGCAATTTTGTGTGCGTGTTAACTGTTAAGAATACGCAAATCTTATTGAAACAGCATTGAAAGCACAAACTAACAAGCAAAGGCCTATTTCCCCTCACAGCATTATATGGCTCTACAGCTACCACTGTCCCCGTCTTCACAGGCCTATTGTTTTCCCATGCGCATGGTAAAGAATCAATAAATCATGCAGAACGCTTATGGCACAAAAAGACAGTCAAGAAAAACAAAAGGGTTCTTATAAATCAGGGAAACAAAACCATGCCGGCAGGATTAAATCAGTCACTGTCTATCCCGTGATGTTGAACTAACAGTCATAGCCATCTTTATCTTGTTACCTTTCAAGTTTTCAACATTTTACTGCCTACATTCCCTTCATCATATCTTGCTTTAGACAAGGCTACCATACAATTCTAACATCATGGCTGCCATTACACAATTGTCTGTTTTCATATCAATGATCATGATCTTGTTAATGTACTTTCTCAATCTAATGAACCACTATAGGAGCTTCTCCAGCTGTATTGCCATATGCAGCTCCTCCAAACATGTCTTCATTTTTTCCCTTCTCAAGGTGACCAACCGGGTCTAGGTCCAGCAGCTCCTCCAGGACTGGAGGAATTGGCACCAGTCCCGAGGTGAGTTTGCAGGGAAGAGTTCCTCAAGTCAACACTGTTACAAAATATAAGGTAATCAGGAATAAAGCTTATGTAGTTAAATAATAGATTAAACACTTACTGCCATCTAATTTTTCTTCTTTAATCAAGATGGATGGTAGTTTGATATGGAAAACTAAAGGACATGGTAGTTTGATGCGAGAAGTCAATCACTTGTAAAAAGTGTTATTTGATAAATGTGATGATTCTCACATACTTAAATAAATATTTATACAGAGAGAATACAATAATATTATTAAAAAACTCTAAAAATATACATGTAAATATTTAGAGAATAAAAAAATTATAAATTATTTATTTAAGAAATTCATGAAGTATTTATAATTTATGAATCTTGTTTTTTTGTTTGAGTGGAGGGGCTAGAGAGTAATTTTATTGTAATAATATTAACAAGAAATAAATATTACTTACACAAATATTAATAAGATAAAACAGTGGTAGACCATGAGAAATTTTGTATACACCTAACAATGAGGGAGAATACAATTCAAAATGTATTAGTTCAATAAAAAAATAAAGAACTTGTGTAGGGTCTTGAAAAAATCAAACTCAAAATATTGGACTCATGTAGGTGTCTTGATCTTGTTATGGGCCAAAATAAGCACAAGCATGCTATTTGGATTCATAAATGTTGGTCTCGAATATAAAGACCAAGCACAAGAAACACAGGGTTAATGCTTAGTGTTAGGCTAGTGCCTAGCACTAGGATGCACTTTTAGCACCCCAACTAGATTTTTGTTCGGGATATGCCTATCATTAGGCCTAGGCACTGCCCCACCCTAT